>NW_011888962.1:833973-836675 GCF_000151845.1 Pteropus vampyrus
GAATAGTTTATAATAAGCCAGTCCGCTCTCAGCTCTGAGAATATCCAGCTGCATAACCTCAAGGGAACTGTATAGAAAAAATGAAAGGAAATACTTTGGGCTTTAGAATTTTTTATTTCCTATGAGCAACGCATCTCCTGCCCTTCTGTCGCTCATGCCCCATTGTCCTTACATGATGTATTCCTGCTAATTCACTGCCTGTGCCTGGTGAGCCAAGGTCTTAAGTCATTGCATATGTATGTGTATGTGTGTGTACATATATAAAACCAAACTAATTCAGACATAAATTGACTCTGTGTGCCTGGAGAGGCTGTGATCTTTTATTAGACCAGTAATTTGGCCAGTAATTTGGGGTATCATATAATGTTGCAGAGATGTAAAGTGGGATGAACCTAAAAAATGTCTCCTTAATAAAAAGGCTGTTGAGGAAGCCCGCTGGTCCCCAGCCTAGGCGCTTCTATCTAAGTATAGCAACATGTTAATTGATTTTGATAGAGTTGAAAAAAATCATTGACTAGTCTCCCTCCCACTGATTGATGAAGGCAGATAACGCATGCACATTGGCCTCGTTTGCCTCCTCCAGTAAGTGATATTAATTCAGCTGCTTCTGAAGAGCAAGAACAGGCCTTCTCAAAACACTTCTTGGCTGAAGTTCTTCTTTCTTGCCAATTGCTGCCCACCAAGTAAGTGGGTACTCTCAAAGTCTAAGCAAGTGCAAGAAACATCTTCTTTGGCTACGATGTGTATGGGCCTGCCAGAGACAGCTGGTACTTGAAAAGAGAATGTCATCACCTGCTAAGTCTCAAATTGCCAGCATGGATTGGCAGCTAAAGGAACAGCGTATGCCTGTCCTATAGCACCATGACCAGCATTTCTTGAGTGACCATAATCTCAATCTCTAGAGTAGACTTGGAAATACTCCACTGAGACAGGATGGCAGCACTTGAACCTGGTATCAGGTTTTGAAGTTAACTGTCTAAAGACAAGTTTTCTCATTTCTCTACCTCTGATCATGTGTAAAGTAGCAGATATTTTCACAGAGCTGAGAAAGACAGGTGTCCAGTGGTTACTATGCATCTGTTTACCTCAGTCCAGTTACAATGTCAAGTTTCACAGCCATTATCAATTAAGTTTGATGAAGATTGCTTCTTCCATCCACAACTGGAACAGACACTAACCACATTCTAGAACTCATTATTCAGAGCTGTATCTGTGGATAAGTTATTAGATAGTTTTAAAAAATTAAAAAATTTTTAATTAAATTTTAATTAAATTAAAAAATCAGCCTTTTCCTCTTCCCCACAAACCAAAATGATTTCCCCACTACTCCTTCTGCCTACCTGAGTACAGTTTACATACAATTCAGCAGCAAAATGGAAATTTACTCTGAGCTTTATATATTTTAACCTGCCGAAGCATCTAATCTTTTATGCATTTCCTTCTTCTCCATTTCTAACCCAAAATACACCTGTGTTCACTTGCTCTAGAACATGATCATCTCTTTTTTCCAACTTTATTGAGGTATAATTGACAAACAAAAATTACATATACTTAAGGTGTTCAACATAATGGCTTGACATACATATACACGGTGAAAGGATTACACAATCAATTTAACGAAATCATCTATCATCTCACATAGTTACCATTTGTGTGTGTGTGTGATGAGATCACTTAAGATTTACTCTCTAAACATATACAATACAGCATTATCAACTATAATCGTCATATAGTACATTAAATCTATAGAATTCATTTATCCTGTAACTAAAAGTTTGTACCCTTTGATCAACATCTCCCCATCTTCTCTATCCTCCCCTAGTACCTGGTATTTACTCTTCTACTCTGCTTCTGAGTTTGACTTTTCTGAATTCCACATGTAAGTGAGATTATACAGTATTTGTCTTTCTTTGTCTGGCTTATTTCACTTAGCACGATGTCATCCAAGTTTATCAATGTTGTTGCAAATGATGAGTTTTCCTTTTTTCATGGCCGAATACTATTTCATTGTGCATATGTACCACATTTTCTTTATCTGTTCATCTGTCAACAGACACTTAGGTTGTTTCCATATCTTGGCTATTGTGAATAATGCCGCAATGTACATGGAAGTGCAAATAGCTCTTCAAGATAGTAATTTTATTTCCTTTAAATACATACCCAGTAATGGGATTGGGTCATATGGCAGTTGTGTTTTTTTAGATACCTCCATATTGTTTTCCATAATGGCTACACCAATTTACATCACCATTAATAGTGTATAAAGCTTCCCTTTTCTCCAGCATTTGCCAACAGTTGTTATCTTTTGCCTTTTTAGTAAAAGTAATCCTAACAGGTATGAGGTGATATCTCATTTGGTTTTGGTTTGCATTTCCCTGTTGACTAGTAGTATTGAGTAACTTTTCAAGAATTTGTTGGCTATTTGTATGTCTTCTTTAGAAAAATGTCTATTTAGGTTTGCCGCCCATTTTTAATCAGATTATTCATTATTTTTGCTACTAAGTATATGAGTTCCTTATATATGTTGGATATTATCACCTTATCTGATATGTAGTTTACAAATATTTTCACTCATTCCATGAGTTGCCTTTTCATTTTGTTGATTATTTTCTTTGCTGTTCAGAGGCTTTTTAATTTGATATAACTCGACTTGTTTATTTTTGCTTTTGTTGCTTGTGCTTTGAGTGCCATATCCAAAAAAC
>NW_011888962.1:837574-914332 GCF_000151845.1 Pteropus vampyrus
TCTGAATTTAGAATTTATTGTTGATTGATTAGTAGATTTAGTGTATTCGTAATATTAAGGAGTATATCTCAAACATGTACACATGTGTAGAGATGTTTGTGTGTGTATGTGTGTTTGTGTGTGTTTGTTCACACTGTCAGGAAATACCCTGATTAAGAGCAACAATGATTGAGACCCACGTGAATAAATTAACATTACTATTTCTTCTAGAAATAACATATTTGCTTGCCAACATATGACCTATCCATGTGATCTTTAACATATACAAATAAAGCATATTTTTGGTTCATGTAGTAAACACAGTGAATCTGTAAGCAATATATATATTTCAATCAGAGTTTGAAAAAGACAAATGACAAAGATGAGCAGGAATATAGAGAAAGGAGGGACTTGAGAAAACTAGACAATTTATCAGTGTAAAGTGGTAACATTTTGTAGTATCTGACAAAGAACAAACAAATATAACTCGCTTTAATAGGCTTTCATTTACAGTTTCTAAGTCCCAATCAAAGTCTTCTTTTGTTCCATAAGATAGTGGAAGAGGCATATATTGGTCTAAGTTCCCCCTCAGAAGTAGACCCTGAGACAAGGAGCACAAGTAGTTTAATTAGAAAGTTTATGAAACTTGAATGAAGGAGTAAGGAAGTGAGACAGAAAATGGAAGGAAAGAAATTATCCATCATTAACACAGTTACCACAGTGGGAAAGTGGAGCTGAATCCACTCTGCAAGACATTGTGTATGAATCACTCCTCAGAATTATCCCATCCATTGGATGAGGAAGCTACAATACTTACCCACCAACTCCCTCATCCATCACCTGTTTCTGGGGATTATTAACAACCTACCACTCTGATTTATTTACTTTGAGGCCAAGCATGTAACTATAGCTAGAAATAGTCCGTAGGCAGAGACTCACAGGTACAAAAAACCAAAACCAAAACCAAATAAAAAAACCTCTCAGGCAAGGAGTTGCAGGTTTTTGGAGTAACCAGCTTTTAGAGGTGGTTGTTCAGAGGACAGGAATCAATACCCACCCCTATGAGGGTCAGAGATACTGAGTTAATTTCAAGTGCCTGTGTATACAAGTATTTTGAATCAAGCCTTGTTTTGTTGTATGTGTTTGAAAACTTTAAACAAAACTATTATTGTTTTTGTATTAGTATTTAGGCATTTGAATACGTAACATCAAAGATGATCTTAATAAGAATAAATCAAATTAATTTAATTTATCAGAAAGTCAATTGTGTGTATATATATGTATACTTAAAATTCTCTGTAGACTGCCATTTGAAATTTAAAGATATTTTTCTACAGGCTGTTTATTTATAATGGGTTTTAAAATACTCATCGTATTATAAACCTTTAAAACAAAATGTTTGTCTTCTGAAATCTATAGAAAGTATTCCTTAAAAGTCACTCTCAATTACCACTTCTAGAGCTAAGTGGTAAAACTATTGTTTCTTTACCAACCAAAATGTGATTTCACCAAATAAAAGACAAAATAACCCTCATGATTAATTTTACTTTCTCTTGATTTAGGAAGAAAAAGAGAAAGTTCTGCCTATGAGTAATTCAATCATTTCAGTAACATAGCAAAAAAAGAAAGCCTAGAATTCCCAGTTAGAGGGAACTTTAAAAGTTCCACTTACTCCTCAGGGCCTGACTACTCACTATCACATTTTTGCTGTGTAGTCTTCTACCCAAAGCTTCCATATTTCTCCTCACATAAATTTCTCACCCACCAACACCAAGGGAGCCCATTCTATTTTTGATAAAAAGTTTTTCTTTATATAATCCCACATCTCTTTATCAAGATTTACTGATGGAATAACACTTTACATTGCTGCAACCATCTCTCAGTCCTTGCCGCTCCTCTTTTTCTATGCCATTCTTCACAAGACCTCTTTTCTATCAGTTTTTAAGCCCCATATCTAGAATCCTGTCTCTTTGAAATATTTGCTGACTATTCATTGCACAAGGATTTTTTTCTTCTCTCCTTTCATAATATTCATGATCTGTGTCAATTCATTTATTCATCCATTTTCCCAATATATAAGACCTATGAAGTGAATAAAAGACAATAATGTGGTATTTTTCATGGGCATATGTTTCTTACTATTTGTCCCCTCTTTTGACTATGAATTCCTTGAAGCAAGCACTACCTCTTTATTTATTTCTGTCTACCACGGCAACCCATAAATATTTACTGATATATCTTCATAAGTATGTGATACTACTCTAGATAGTATTTATTTGGGATTTATGAGGCATTGGATTAAGTTGATAATATCATATTTACAGTTGATATTGCTTGGAAGGACACATCTTACATTTGTGGAACCCTTAACAAATGTCACAGTGTTGGTATTTCCCTTATAAGTTGTTAACTGTGAAGCTGCTATGGAAATGTATGAACTAGTTTTATTTTCAACTCTCTACTCTAAATTTCCTTTGAAATCAAGACAGATTTTGCCATCTCTTAATCTTCCTCTAATCTCTGTTGACCCCTCTCACTCCAACACTATCAGACCCTCATCTCTTCTATTAAAAAACCTGAAGGGTTAACTCACCTATTTACATTTAATTATACTCCCAACTCTACGTTGACTTTTTGGTAGACATAAGAAAGTATGAGTTCCCAGTTACTATATGTACTGTATATAGTGTTTAACGATGACACATGATGACTCAAATTAAGGCAAAAAATTTTATTTATCTGCACAAAATTCTTTTTTCTGAATTAACATATGGCAGCTGACCCTGTCCAGCCTAGTGAATTTAAACTTGCTTTTAAATGCTGGAGAGTAAATTTGTGTGTGTGTGTGTGTGTGTGTGTGTGTGTGTGTGTGTGTGTGCGCGTGTGTGTATTTGCACACATATGTGTGTATGTATTACTGATTGATAACTGTACCAGATCTTGAATTAATATTTGGCAACATCAACATTAATTGTGTAAGATGTGTAAGACAATGGCTCAAAAAGGTTAAGCATGACCTCTCCAAACATCAACTTACATCTGCAAAATAACAAATAATTATAACTACCTTAAAGGGTTGTTTTGAATATTGGAAGAGAAAATTTAGTTAAAGAACCAAGTAGATAACAGGTGTTGAATAAATGCTGGTTTCCTTCTGTCTTCTCTTGTTTAACTAACCAAATTACTCATTCGACTAGTCATTTAAGACTTTAGTTAACAATTAACTAAAAATAACAATGAAATTTCAAAAAAATTAAGTCCACTAGGATTTGGTTTTATGCATGGATGCAGTAAGCATTTGCTATTTCATCATAATTAATTCTCCTCAAATTTCTTCATTAAAGGCCTGAAGTATTTACCGTTGAAAATTAATCTCACTGGGTTAAGTTATTGTTATTTTTTATACCTACTATTAAAATATAAATATCTGCTATTAGCCCACTGTTGCATTAGACACTATACATAAAGGAGTTTCTCTGAGATTAATAAAATAGTAAATCAATGAGTCCTAAACAGTGGTTAAAAGAAAATCTGGTAACATAACCCCCACTCCTACCTCAAACGTATTTTGTTTGACTTCACAGTGTTGGCCAGGCAGTATTTTTTAAATTTTGAATTAGCACAAACATTTAAAATGGGAAGATGTCTCACATAATTTTAAATTTCTCTTTACAAATTAGAAAAGTTAGTCACACTGGCCTCTCATTTCTGGAAGATGAGCTACTCCTTCTTAAAGAGTATCTTTTTATGAACATCTGATTACCCCAATAAAAATCTTCAAATGGTTCAATGACCCTTTGCCATGCTTTCGGTGCCACCGGAAAGAAAAAGTGCAAGGAAGGGACAGTATTATTTTTGTGGCTTTTGCTCCCATTTGCTTTAAAAATGCTTCTTTTTCCATCAATATCTGAAGATTTCTGGGTTTCTATTAGCCTTCGGTGATAACTACATTTGAAAGAATCCAGGAGACACAACTCCTAAAACAAACTTTTTAAAACTCTTAACAACAGTCACAAAATTCTGTTAAACTGTTCTGAGTCCTCAGCCTTAAAAGACACAAAGAAAATGTTTCCTTCTGGAACCATAAATACTCTTGAAGCAGACTTATAATAGTACATCTGTAGTAATTTATTAATTCCAGAGCAAATTCTAACAATTGAACAAAAGAGAAACACTTTTTAAATAGTAAGTGTTAACATTTATTGAACCCTTGACTATGTGTTGAGCAACAACTAAGCATTTTACTTGTATCATTTAATATAATTCTCCCAACCACCCCGATTATACCCACTTTAAGACTGAGCCAACTGAAGCATGGAAAAGTAAAGCAACATGTAAGGGACCAAGTTGGGAATTATACTCTGTCACTCTGACTCCAAGGTGTTTCTAACCACTATCCGATGCTGCTTTCTCTGTATAGCTCAGTGTATTAGCCTCAGTGGTTCAATTTGAGCCTTCGAGATCTATTTAAGGATGAAAAATATAGTTGCATCACCTCATTATTTGATCAACCTAAAGACAGAACCTCCATTTTGCATAATTCCAAAGACACAATTTTCATTGTGGTTTGTGTAAATGGTTCCCCCTATAGTTATACAATGCATAGCTGGCACAGACAGATGTTGTGGCCCTGTTAAAATGATCCCTCACACAAAAGGGTTTTACTCTTTATTTTTTAAAATAATTTTTAGTGAGACTGGCTGCCCCCAAGAACAGGCTCTACTTAGGTCTCTCCTTATACTAGCTATCAAAGGTCAGCATAAAGTTTTCACAGTTATTTTACAAAACCTAAAGACTGTTAGGCATTTTCTCAGGGTAAATTGAAATTCTGTATAGCCATTTCTTGTTTTTCCAGTTATGTCAACTAATAGTTGAAGACAAATGTTCTCAAAAATGATGTCTAAGGAGCTAGAGACAAATTGTTTACCAGTTTATTTCTCCAGGACAGGAGAGTGTGGTGGTGACTTTTTCATGCTGTTGCAGAGCTTAGAGGGAAATGGTGATTCACACAGTGACGCTGCAGCCAGATTGTGCCCAGTGGTGTGTAATTCCTATTGAGTCAGGAGAATCGCTCAAACGTAGTTGGAGAAAGGCAAGAATTTCTCAGCATTACTGAAGACATTATTTCCATAATAGGACCTATCAGTTAACAACAAAAGTGAGGAAAATGTGTTGAGAACTCTGTTGACTATCATAAAGCTATTGCAAAGAACACATTCCATTTATTCTTAGAAAACAAAGTTCATTTCAGAGAAAAAATATTGATGATACCCACTGAATCAATCGAACAGAACAGGAGCCAGAGAATTAAACTCAGATGTACCTGTTTCACTTGGGGCTAAAATCTTCTGTGCATGTTTCCACTTTCTGTAATTGGTATGGAAACCTAACCCCAGTTCAATACTATATTCCTGGGATTGAGTAGAATGAGTAAAAAAAGACAGTAAAAAAGTTAGCCCTCATTAGGACTCTCATACTTCTTCCTCCACTATGAGAATAATGCTGGGGCCCCAGCAACTGTCTTAGTTTATAAGTCACATCAGGTATTTTAAAGAACAATTTAACACATGATTTTGATACAACCAGACAATAGTATTATTGTTTTAGTTTGATCCTTCGAGTACCCAAACCCTGGATTCACTCTCTCACAATCTCATATGTTTAGTTATTATAGAGAAAACCTTAAGTAGAATAGTATTTGTCTTCTCAACTAAACTATTAGATCTTCAAGAGTAGCAACCACATCTTGTGCTTTTTTCTCATCTGTGATATCAAGTATGAGCTGGATCATGAGTAAGTCCCTGCAGTGAATGTTTGAAGACTTACTTCATCTCATTAGCAAAGTAAAGTATAACTCATAATTATCAAAGTACTGCAAGGAATAACACACTATCTGGAAATACTAAATATGTCTCCTTTGTGAATCACTTCTTGCCAGAATTCCCTTTCTTCCCAGATTCCATCGCCAGGTCAATGTTGCCCATGGCACATAATGTGGTCTTCTATATTTAGAGCCTATGAGCTTTTTATGGGCCTATGGAAATATTTGAGAACTGAAAAATAGAGTAATTAACTCCAAAATACAAAAAAAGACAACTATAAAATCATGATTAAAGTTTAATTAAATGTTCAAAGAATAACTATGCCAATTTTAATAATTATCAAATAGGTATTCATAAAAAACTTTATTACACTTGAAAAAAAAAACTTGTGGGCTGAATATTTTTTTACTTCACAAGTTTTCTTGAGCATCCTGGATGATTACAGAGAAATTAAGGCCAGTCATTAGTTAAATGAGTTTAATAGTAGCCAAATGATTTCAAAAGCAAAATTATAAAGATATTTTCTAGGTTTTATAACAAAAATATTGTATATGGTGAGAAGTGGGTCCATTTTGATATGTCAGATATGATGTGTAGTGGGGCCTACAAAGGTGTTAAACAGCTCTACCTAAGCTACTACCCATTCGCAAGATTGCTGTTTTTAAAATAACTTTTTAAAAATTGTATTGATATTCTAAATCGCTGCACTTTAATTATAATTTAAAATTGCTATAAGGCAACTCAAGAAAAAAATTAACTATTTGCAGAGAAGTCTGTGAGTCAACCAAGGAATAAAGTTGGTGCTGGGGGAACCTGACTCGTGGAAGAACTGTCAGCTGAATGAAGACTTAAATTTCATGGGCTTGGGTGGGAGAGCTTTTTCCTAGTCTCTTCTCATATGGAATAACCATCTTCCCAGAAGATGATTTGGGCATTATCTCTTCTAGCTCATTTGCCTTCAAATTTCTATAAGGAGACTTCTGCCAATTATTATCCTCAAGACTCAGGGATTTTTTGCAAAAATATCAGACAAAGCACTCTCTTTTAGAACACAGGGAACACACTAGAGAAGTTCTGAAAATCACAGTTCTGTGTTGTTTGCAAGTATTTTTTTAGAGTTCACTGCATTCCTGGAATGAATAGGCTCTCTTTCTCCCCAGAACACAAATTGATATACAAGGTCAGGTTAAATAGTATCTAAGTTTTCTTTCCTGTTCTGTATGTAGGAGATATCTGTTCTAAAAACAAAATTTAACTGTAAATATAATATACCTATAGAAATCATTTTTGAATAAGCAAAGATAATTTGTCTTCATTTTGAGGGAAAAAAACCAACATAGTAAAATTGAAATGCATGTTTTTTTCAAAAGTTACTGTTGAATACCACATTTATATATATACCTGCAGTCTGGTATCTAAATACTTGAAATATTTTTAAGTTTTTACTCCTAGAATAAAAATAATGATTAATTTCTAATGATTTCAGTGTCATGTCCATAAAAATAATACTGTTACCAGGGGTGACAAGTTTATTCATCCTATCATTTTTGTGTATTTCTTAAATAGGTTTAAACAAGATTTAAAAAATTTTCCTGTTAAGATGCTATTTGTGATGCTATTTGTTTAGTTCTTGTGGTCCCAGTTTTCCTCCGAAGATATTTGGCTCTCTTAACAGGCAAATTTAAGTCCCAGCTTAAAGCTTCAAACATACTCCTTAACATCCTCTAGATCTCCACTGTTTAGTGGAGGACGTTATAGTACCTAGTTCATGATTTTGTTTTAAATGTTAAATGAGATGACATGTGCAGAGCATCTTACCCAATGCCTAGCACAGGGTGAGCACTCATTGAATGGAAGCTCTACCTGTCACTTTCAGATTTCTTCTTCTCGAGCCAGAAGGCCTGAGTTGTGGTCTGCTTCTTTCACTAAACTAGCTAGGAAGCACTCTGTACTTCAGGTCCCTCATCTGATAAATGGGTATAAAAAATCTTCTTGTGGTTGATGTAAAAGTCAATATGCTAATACATGTAAAACACTTATGAGCGGCTCCAAATTTAGCTTGTGAGAGAATTGGCAAGAATGTAACTTTTCCATCCCTTCATAGGCAGATGGGTGACTGACTTTGGCAAATTTTATAGGATGCCACAAGCATCTTCCTGTTGTTCTGCCAAGATGTGGGGAAACTCTTCCTGGAAAAGTCATTCCTTTGAATTGAGCTTCCAAAAAGTCCATATTAGAATTCAAATACTTTATCTGGGTTGAATAGCACATTACATAATAGCTTCTCCAGATTAAAGCTGTTTCTCCTAAATATTTAGGAAAGACTCTTTCCCTCCTTAATGATGATACTGGGGTCAGATCGATGCCTGCTTAATACCTCTCTCAGTTTTTTTCTTACCCAGTTTCTTTTTCTTTGAGAGACGATTTTTATTGTAAGGACGTAGAAATTCTGTTTCGGTAAAGGAAGTGCCAAAAGTAGCTTTAGGGGTAGAGGCTTATAAAAAAGAAGACAAGCAAGACTCAGTTTTTGAAGTTTAAGTCCAGCTATAAGACATATGCCACAAAAGGGCACGGGAAGAAATTTTAAGAGGCTTATCTGCCACTGTTGACAAAAAAATTTATTTTGCTGTTAGATAAACACCCTGTGAGCCAGGTATTGTGCTAGGTACTGTGAATACAAAGAAGAATAAACTTTACCCCCACCCCTGACCCCCTGTTTTCAAGGAACTCACAACATTATGGAGGTCCAAGTGTCTGTTCATGGTCAGACACTGGGAATACAAGGATGGGAAGCCAGGATCCCTTCCCCTTCCCCAGATGAGGAGAGGATCACACTGTGGTGCTCAAGCACTCTGGGAGGAATTAGCACCAGAATCTAGAGGTTGACTGGGACAGGGCATCTACTTCAGACTGAAAAGCAGCAGAACTTGGGGAGTTGACTTCTGAATCAATTCCAGACCCCAAAGAGAGAGAGAGAGAGAGAGAGAGAGAGAGAGAGAGAGAGACAGAGAGAGAGAGAGAGACAGAGAGAGAGACAGAGAGAGACAGAGAGAGACAGAGAGAGACAGAGAAAGGGAAGAAGGATAATGCTTCCAGAGAAGCATATGCAAAGATCTGGAAGTGAATGATAAAAAGCTTGGGATTGCAGATGGGGCAACATCTTTTCTTATTTACTACCAAAACAGCCCTGGAAGGAAGATAGATGCATATATTGTTCTATATTGTCCGATTTTATAAAAGAAGGTATTGAAACTTAGATTAAGTTTTCAATGGTCACACAGTCAAAATCAGTGGCTGAACAGTAGCTATGGAACCCTGATGTCCCTATAATTTCCATTGTGTGCTGCTGCACATTGTAAATACATTACACACAAGTAAAACATAATTATCATAATAATCAAAATTAACCTAAGATTTTAACATACTGAATGAAACTAAGGAGACAACTTCTGAGTTTGTCTTAGAGTTAGTTGGCCTTTACTGCTGCTTGTGTTAGATCTTGAAGTGTGAGTAGGGTGTTTGCTCTCAGAAAAAGGTGAAGAAGGTGGAAAACGCATCAAGCAAGGGAAATAGCACAGCAGATTTGGGACAAAACATGTACAGTTGTGTGGGTGCCATTATAGGGTACGAAGAATTAGTTATCAAGGACAAGGCTGAACAATAGATTACACCTAAGTGGTAGAAGTTTACATTTAACACACAAAGAAGGCTATAATTGATTTTGTAAGGAATAGGAAGTTATTGAAAATTCTTAAGCAGGGGATTTAATATTTAAGTTTTGTGTCTTTGAAAGATAATCTAAAGGCAATACAGAGAACAAACCTTAGATGTTTAAGTCAGGAGACAGGAAAACTGTTTACAATCTATTAAATAAAGGGAGTCAGGGGGTCAGGGTGTGAACTAAGATTAAACACAGAAAATTATTTTTAATCAAAGTACTACAGTAACATATATTTTAAATTTTAAAGTTGCTTTTCTCCATATTCATTATCTCCTCTTTTAAAACTTATTTTTACTAGTATTATTTATTGAGCCCTTACTATGTGCCAAACACTTTGCCAAGATTTTACATGTCTCATTTAATCCTCACAAAACTCTATTGTGTCTTCATTTTTATAGCTGAAGAAACAGGCTTGGAGAAGTTTCAGTAACTTAATCAAAGAACTAGTCATTAGTGGAGTTTGGATTTTCACCCAGACAGTCTGACTCCAAAGGCTATTTTTTTAACCTGATCCTGTATACACTTCCTAATCAATTGTTTTTGTCTCAAAGAACAGACCTTTTATATTAAATAAAATTTAGTTGTAGTATGTGGTCAAAAAAAAATTACTTGAGTTGCCCAGATAATCTTACCATTACTTTTAACATAGACAGGAAAAATGTTGTCAAAAAATGTAAATTAAATAGACTTGATGAAAGTTTTCCTTCTAATCAATTTTTTCATTGTCTATTGCATCAGATATTAAATTATCTGATGCAATAGATAAGCACATTCTGTATGCATTTATTTCTGATAGATTATTTTCCAAATCTTATTTTAACCTCAATTCATTTCAAAACATTAAAGGAAGGGCTTCATTTGGCAATGTATTTTTTCTAGTTTTTTTATCTCTTTCAAAAAATCTTTTTATTATATCAATGTATTATATTTATATATTTTCATTACATAAATATCTGGTGAATATAATATACAGTACAAGGGAAATAGGAGAGCATTTATGAAATTTTAAATTAGATACTTTATTTGAGACCTACAATGATTTTTGAAATCTAATATTATGAATTAGTGCAAATTTCTAAAAGTCAATTACAAAATGCATTCCCATACAGAAATGTTCATTCTAGTTTTAAAAATTAGTTTTCTGCACTTTTCAATAGACGATGTAATTTGTTGACAAATGTTGAAATCTGTGCATTATCAGAAGTCTCACATATTTTTATCTTTTAAAATGATCATTTATTAGCCAGTATTGCTCAAGAAGGCACTCAAAATACCATCTGTTGTATAGGTAACAGCCAACCACCATTACCCATATTATGAATATAGCTAAAGACCTCATCACACTTTATGGCCAACAGACTCATGATATCATGTATACCTCATCACAATGTTTATAGGCCTAGAAATGAGAAACAAGAACAGTGAACTCAGATTGTTTAATTTTGGATATCTTGAAGACCTAAAATTTGATGGCTGTTAAATATATCCATCGTTACACCTGTAACACACACATACTACTTTTAATGGCTATTCATTGATTGCTACCGTCCAACTGAAGAGGATGGATGGCTTAAAAACAATTCCCAAGAATATAGTAATAATTTTTAATCTCCATCTCTTTTTCCCTCTCCTTGGCCCCTCCTCTCTTTCTCTCTCACATATTCATATTACACACCCATCAGATTTATCTGGATCTAAATACTTTTATATCACCAGTGATGTGACTTCTAATAAATTACTAAGTTTTCATTATTCATAAAATTAATATTATTACACCTAACTTGCAAGGTTATTGTAATGAATAAGAAAATGTATGTAATGTACTCTGAAGGCGATTATTAAATAATCATGATTATTTTTATTGGTATTTGTGAAAGCTTTATTGATTTTAATTAATTTTTAATACAGATTCAATCTGTAATCAATGTAGAATGATTTATTTTTTTCATTTCTTTTGTTGATTTTGTTAGTTGTGTTTTTCAAGAGTTTGCCCATGTTGCTTAAGTTTTCAAATTTATTGGTAGAAAGTTATTCATAATATATTTTCATTATTTTTCATGTCTGTAGGAACTGATATTGACAATTTGTGTTTTCTCAGATTAGTTCTTGATCAGTATTGCTTGGCATTTGTCAATATATTATTCTTTACAAGGAACTAGTTTTTGGCTTTGATAATTTTCATTATTATATTTGCGTTTTATGTCATTTTTTATGCTCTCATCATTATTTTTTATTTTATTCTACTACTAAAGTATAATCATCTGTTATCTTTCTAGCTTTTTGATATTATATCATAAAAGATACTGTCAATCTTTCTCCTTTTTTTTCCCCTGAGCTTTATAGACATATAATTAACAAACAAAACTGTATATATTTAAAATGTACAATGCGATGATTTGATATATACCTACAATGTGAAATGATTACCATGATCAGATTAATTAACACATCCATCACCTCATGGTTACCATTTTTTTGTGGGGAGAATGCTTAAGATCTACTCTTTTAGCAAATTATAAGTACTATATACAATACAGTATTAATTATAGTCACAATGCTGTACATTAGATCCACAAAATTTATTCTTCTTATAACTAATGGCTTGTACACTTTGATCAGTGTCTCTCCATTTCTCATACTCCCAGTCCCTAGTACCACTATTTTACTCTGCTTCTATGTGTTTGATTTCTCTCTCTCTCTCTCTCTCTCTCTCTCTCTCTCCCTTTATTTTAGATTCTACACATAAGTGAGATCACATAGTATTTGTTTTTCTCTGTCTGGCTTTCTTCAGTTATTATAGCATTCTCCAGGTTCATCTATGTTGTCCCAAATGGCAAGATTTTCTTCTTTCTAATGGCAGAATAACATTTTACTGTGCTTTTTTCTCATATCTTCTTTACCTACTCATTCATGGAGGGATACTTAGGTTGTTTCCATATCTTGGCTATTGAGAATTATGCTGCAACAAACATGAGAATGCAGACATCTGAGATACTGATTTTGTTTCCTTTGGATGTGTGCCTAGAAGGGGAATTGCTGGGTCATATGATAGTTCGATTTTTAATTTTTTGAAGAAATTCCATAATGTTTTCGTAGTAGCCATACCAACTTACCTCCTCACCAACAGTCCTCAAGGGTTCCCTGTTTTCCACATCTTTATCAGCATTTATCTCTTGTCTTTTTGATAAAAGCCATCAATACAGGTGTGAGGTAATGTCTCCTTGTAGTTTTGATTTACATTTCCCTGATAAGTAGTGATGTTAAGCACTTTTTCATTTACCTGTTAGCCATTTGTATGACTTCTTTGGAAAAATGTCTATTCAGGCCCTTTGCCCATTTTTTCATTGTATAACTTTTTTTTGCTATTGAGTTGTATCAATATTAGCACCTTATCAAATATATCCTGTGTAAATATCTTCTTACATTTATAGGTTTTCTTTTTCATTTTTTTAATATTGTGGTTTATAAGAAATATAGTCATGCATCACTTAAAGATGGAAATACATTCTCAGAAATGCATTACTAGGTGATTTCGTCATTATGCTAACATCAAAGAGTGCACTTACACAAACCTAGATGTCATAGCCTACTACACACCTAGATGATATGGTATAGCCTATTCCTCTTAGGCTACAAACATGTACAGCATGTTACTTTACAAAACAACACAAGATTAAATCAAGCTCAAGAGAAAATGATGCAATCAAGGGACTTGGTAAACACAAGATAAGTGAGGCTGCCATAGGCCTTTCATGGCATACTGTTTTACAGCTTCATTTTTATAAGTAGAAAGAGTATACTACTTATTTTAAAATAACTTTTAAAATATAGGATATAAAAATATATAAACTAGTAACATAATTATTATCATTATCAAGTATATACTGTACATAATTGTATGCGCTCTACCTTTGTACAGCTGGCAGTGAGGTAGGTTTGTTTATACCAGCATCAGCACAAACACATGACTAATGCATTGCCTGATGACTTCACTAGGTGATAGGAGTTTTTCATCTCCATTTTAATCCTATGGGACTAAGGTCACATACGTAGTCTGTCATTGACCTAAACGTCATTATGTGGCACATGACTGTATTTGGTCATTCACATGACCAAAATATATTTCTCATAAATATCTGATCTTTGTCTACTGGTTCCTAAAACTCCTGGAATTTCTTGTGATAAGAGCCATGAAGATGTCTTTTATGTTAATGTGCTGACTTTCAGGAAGCCCTCATGTAACCTAAAGATGAGGGTTGATTGCCTGGGGAACCAACCCTGTGATTAATGAGTTGCAACTTTCATCCCCAAACCCCACGGGACCTTTGGCGAGGGAAGAGGGACTGGATGTCGAATCAGTCCTTAGTGGCCAATGATTTAATCAACCATGCCTGTAATGAAGCCTCCATAAAAACCCAAAAGGATGAAGTTCAGAGAGCTTCATGGTTGGTGAATATGTGGAAATGGAGGTGGAGTGGCACACTGGGAGAAAGCTGCAAGCTCAGTGTCCTTTCCTCATCTCTTGCCCTATGCATCTTTTCCACCTGACTGTTGCTAAATTATACCCTTTTATAATAAACTAGAAATCTAATGAGTAAATGGGTTTCTTAAATTCTATGAGCCAGTCTAGCAAGTTAATGGAATCCAAGTAGGAGGATTATGGGAACCTCTCATTTATAGCCTATCCGTCAGAAGTACGGGTAACATTCTGGACTTGAACTAGCATCTAAAAAGGTGGGGGAGTGGCAATCTTTTGGGACTGAGTGTTTAACCTATGGAATCTAACACTATCTCCAGGTGGGTAGTTTCAAAATTGAGTTGAATTTTCAGACACCCAGCTGGTGTCCAAGAATTGTTTGTAGGTGTGGGGAAGTGCCCTTTATACCCCACGTAGCAATTGGGTACAGACTCCAAAATAATTTTGTTGGGGGTTTTCTTTGCTGTGCAGAAGCTTTTTAGTTTGATGTAAATATTTATGGCAATACTTATCAAAATTACAATGGCATTTTTCACAGAAATAAAAAAGATAATCTTAAAATTCACATGGAACCACAAAAGGCTATGAATAGCCAAAGCAATCTTTAAAGAGAAGGGCAAAGCTGGAGGCATCACAGTTCTGGATTTTCAACTATTTCACAAAGCTATAATAATTAAAATAGTGTGGTACTGACATAAAAACAGACCCATAGATCGATGGAACAGAATAGAGCCCAGAAATAAACCAATGCATATGTGGTCAACCAATCCTCAACAAGGGTGCCAAGGACATACAATAAATAGTGTTGGAAAAACTGGATATCCACATGCAAAAGAATGAAACCGCACCCCTATTTTATACTCACAAAAATTAACTTGATCAAAGACATATAAGCCCTGAAACCAGAAAGGTCCTAGAAGGAAATAGGGAAAAGCTCTTTGACATTGCTCTTGGAGAGGATTTTTTTAGATTTGACACCAGAAGACAGGCAACAATAGCAAAATTAAACAAAAGGGACTATATCAAAACTGAGATGATTGTTATTCTAACCTGACATTTTACAAAAGAAGCAGGAAACCTAAAGGTCAGAAGCCTTCAAAATATTACTCTGGGTTTTTCCTCGGAAATTAAAGAATTTAGTTCCAAAGGGGTTCATGGCTATAGGAAAGTCCTTAAATCCAATCGTATACCTAGCTAGTGTAATAAGATAAGAAAATGCTTGTAATTCTCCTCCAGATAAGGAAAATACCATATTATTCCTCAATAACAAGGAAATGCTACCAGAGTTCAAAGTGACTTATTCTTATTAATGTTAGAGTACAATATAGAATACTAGGAAACTTAAAAAAATGCAGCTCCATGGTCATTTTTTTCTAAAAAGATATTTAACATACCTGCAGTACTGAATTTAAACACACCTGACAGGACTGAATATTATATTAGTTTATGACATGGTTCTCAAAACTCTGCTCATGACTGATTAGAAAGTACAGAGTATCTATTGTAATCTGAAAATAGGAGTTTACTCAGAGGACAGAAGATTTGAAAGTGGGCAAAGTATTTCAAAATAATAGTTATCTTTTAAATACATGTTATTTAAGTTTCAGTCAATGAAGAAAAATATCAAATAAGTAATGATACGGATGGTATTCCAATATGACAAAACTTGTGGATTTTGTGACCAAATGACTGAGGTTTAGTAAATATCATACTACATAGTGGTTTGATTCAACAAAATATATGTATAGATGGATGACCGCAATGAATTTATACAACTTTACTACAGTCCATTGAAATGCTGTGGTGTCAATAGTCAAATAGGAGTCTATACATTATACAGTTCGGTACATCAGAAAAATACTAGAAATGAGCAGCTTCTGGATCAAATTCATGTTCCCCAAAGTCCTAAAGACAAAGGTCACATGGTTCCTAAATCCACTCTCCTACAATCAGGCTTCTTTGTCAGCCTGTACACCATTATATACTTGTGTACTACCAGGAGTTTGCAGGACAATACCATATCTGCTCTATTCTGAGAAGCTTTTCAGAGGAAAAAAGATATGACACAGATTACAAAACATTATTTCCAAAATATTCTTGTAAAAAATTGCCTTAGAATGGAGAAAACACTGTAATAGTAAATAAGTACTATTCATTTTTTATTCTGTCACTACTTTACATATTAGGGGCAGAAGTAAAAACAAACAAAAAAAAATCTCAGTGGCCTGATAATATTGTACATCTTTCTTTCTTTGTAATGACAACCTTGGTGTGCTGATCCGAGAAGCTTTGAGTATTCTGGTTAGTTGCATACATTCAGATTCCCCGCTGAAACATTTTTTCTTAGGGGACAGAAATGATATATTAGTCATTATGAGACTATTATACAGTGTTTAGGAGATACCCAATCAGTGGACTAGGTTTTTCAGAGTTAGATTCTTGGAATATATGGAACATTGAGCAAGTAAGGAAAAGCACTTGGGGCCGCATTTATCTCCTCTGTGTATGTGACAGTGAAGGGAGTGGCAGTGAGCTAAATAATCTTACTGGGACAGAGAGCTTTCTGGGGGATGGTAGAACACAGGGCACATTATTTCAGGAGAGTTTAACAGATAATATTCAGACATTATATTCTGATTATTATCATTTTCTTCCTGAAATGGCAACCAGAAGATATTTGACAGACCTTACATGGAAGAGAACAGTGCTTCAAATAAATAATAGCAATTGCTTACTTTTACTCTGTTTATTTTTTCCTTTCTTTTCTCATATAAAAAATCTAAGGAGATAAAGATAAACCTCTTCCCACAAGCCACCTTCCTCTCAAAAATTAGTAGTCTCACAAACCTTCTTTTGAATTCCTAAAAAAATATATGGTTAACCTGCCTTAAAGTGCCATCACTATACTATGGGACAGAGCTAAGAATATATGAATGTCCCTGAGCAGTCACAGGAAAACTGAAAAGCCTAAGGAGACGACTATATGAAAACCAGTTAACCTTAAGAGGCCTGGAGGTCACCGAGAGGAGACTAAATCACAAACGCACCTTGAAGCACCAGGGGAGGAGTTGAATGGTTTGTTGTAATAAACAGCCAGAGCCTCTGGCGGGATGCCTTACTACATTTATTTTCCAAGTCCTTTGGGTGGGTCACAGCTACACTCCAACATCCTGCCTGCAAATGCTAAAAAAATACAAAGTTCGCGTCAGACTAGAGAATCAACGTACTAACTAATATCTTTTAAGGAATCAGAATGCTTAAATTATTTTTGTTTGATAATTCACATCCAAAATAACCGAAGTTGGCATTCCCAAATGAATGCATATCCTCCGTGCAAATATTCAGAGGGATAACCAGGGTGGTCAAATGTTCTTTCTCTTAGGAGCAATTCCAATCAGTTTAGATTATGTCTATTATAATAGAGCAGTATTTATTTAAGATGTAGGAGGTGGGGCAGGAATTGGTCTTCACAGTAAGAGATGTTAAGTTGATAACAACATGAGCTTCATTTTTCACTGAAGATTAGCAAACCCAGTCTTCATGTATAGAAATCAATGAAATCTGCATATGATTTTCAAAAGAAATAAGATTTAGACAACACTGTGCAAGGAAACAACCTCAGTACATGTAGCCACTTGTCCAGCAATAATTCATTAGATTTTTCAGTTTAAACATTCCTGCTCAACCTGATGCAATGATGCCTACTACCTCTGTTGAACTTTTGTGGCAGTTTGCATCTCTACAACGAGCCCCAAAGCGTGACATTTCATTAAGTATGCTCCAAGTGAACAGCTGCTAAATCCTTAAGTTCTCTTAACTTTGTTTCTGACAAGAAATTTTAGTTTTCAGTGCAGGACTTTGAGAAAATTACTTTTCTTTTCTTTTTTTTTTTTTGGAAGGTAGTAAACAACGCAATGGCAAAGGGGTGGTGTTCCTTATAAAGGGCTCAGGGAATCTTACCTTGAATAACGCAGACACCTCATTTCCCAGAGGAGGAAATGGTTTTATAACTTTTG
The DNA here is from genome assembly GCF_000151845.1 of Pteropus vampyrus. NCBI lineage: Eukaryota > Metazoa > Chordata > Mammalia > Chiroptera > Pteropodidae > Pteropus > Pteropus vampyrus. Next base: position 855,590 of record NW_011888962.1, read on the forward strand.
AGAGGTCTCCAGTCTGTGCTTGGTTTTACAGTCCTGGTCTTTGATCTGGTCTGCCCCTTAGCTTTATAAGTTTCAGCAATTGAGGAGGCCAGGCCAGGCACGCTGGTTGTTTTTTTTTTTTTTTTTTTTCCTGTCTCTCACTTCCCTGTGGTGTTTTGAACTGCCTTCCTACAGACGTCATACAGCCCTTGAGGAATAGTTTCTGCCTGGCGAGATTGAATGATAGTTCTCATTCACAAAGGCTTGGAGTCAGATTCAAAGCAGGGGACGCAACGGAAATTACATTCACAGGTAAAACAGTGGACCCAGTGAAGTGTGGAGAGCTTTGTTCGCTCGCTGACTTCTTGGCTCCCCAGAGAAGAGTGTTTTCCTGTGGTCTCCCTGAAATGGAACTTCCCTGACAGCTCTCCGGTGTTACGGTACTTCGCGGTCATTTTCTTTTCCTTTCACTCTACCTGAGTACTTTTAGAGTGTTGGAAACCTTTCAACCTGTTATTATGGATTTGCAAAAAAGGCAAGATCAAGTGACTCTTTTACTGTGTTGGTTTCCCTTGTGACCAGATGAAGAATAGATTTAAAATTCAGTTCCTCCCTTGGCAATGCAAACAGAAAAAAAAAAAAAAAAAACTGTCACTTCCGAACTGCCTAGTGCTGGAGTAAATTCAGTATGAAAGAGGAAAGAACTCCTGCGTCTTAGAAGCACCCCTGTGTTCTGGATGAGGGGCAGGAGTTGACTCTGGGAACTTTGGATTTCTTCAAGCAGCCTCTCTCGGAATAGGAATATATTTAAAACCATTTTTTGTGGAAAGACAGCCGAAATGTATTAATCAGAAGACTTTTCTCTCTTTTTCTTCCTTTTTTTTTTTTTCCAAAATGAGTATTATTATGAAGCCAAGATCCCGGTCTACAAGTTCCCTGAGGACTACAGAGGCAGTTTGGTAATGTGCTTTTCTCTCATGCTTCTCCTGGTCTTTCCATTTAAGATTAACGTAATACTTGAGTATTTAGTAATCGCTGACGAGATTTGAGAGTTAGGTATGATGTTAAGGGTTTGTTTGGAAAGAGCACAAGATTGGTGATACTTTATTCTCTATTTTTTGTCCGATTTGCTCTAAAAACAGGCTCACATTTTTTAACTCTATGTGGACTATCGCGATTCATCATGTGATAATTTTTAGAGGAGGAAAGAAACTTGCAAATATGTTGAAGATTTAGAAAATGAAAACTTGTCATTTTCATTGTCTGATTTGGTTGCTTATGATCACATCTTTCTTGTAAGCAGGCTGGTAGTTGACAGTCTTTACCATCTTCTTTAGAAGAAATACCTTGGCTTTAGCACAGTAGTGTTAGAAAAATTATTAATGTTATATATTTTAATCATAGGACCCACTTAAATTTAACTTGTGGCTAAATATAAATCAAGTTGTTTATCATTCAGTCATTTTCTATGTTTTATTTTGTTAATAATATTCCCTGTTAACTATGTTCATTGGTAATTTTTGGTAATATTTTCATGTTAATGGAAAATACATTGATTTAAATTTATTCTAATATTTTGTTGTACTATTTCTTCATATTGATTTAATGTGCTCATAAACAAATGACCCTTAAAGAATATTTTTCCAATAAAGTAACTTTTGTATCTAAAATAGTAATTTCTAGAATACTTTTATGACTATTTCAGAGATTAATCTTATTTTATCATAGTGGTTGTAAATAAATAAGATCACCTCTTTGAAGTGGAAATAATCATACTTTAGATGGGGGAAATAAAAGCAATGATTGAGGGCAGGTGGTTGAAGATTAACGGAAACATACAGATAGAATTTATTATGTATTATATGAGCAAGCAAACACACGTATACTCCAATTATTTTCATAAGGAATTTAGCACACATTTATGTGGTTAGGTTATCATTTCCTGTTATACTAGTGTCTTACAGTGGACTAGAATCAAGAACTGTCCCTTTAGGAGTGAGTTTTAGTAAACTATAGATTTTATCTCTTAATGTCACTTGTGATTTCTTCTAAAAGAGGACGTGCAATAATTTCCTTCTTCAGCTTATTTTTTTTTTTTAAAGTTTGCATTTACAAATAAATTTGTATGGCTCTTTTATGCCAAACAATAAATACTAAGAAATACTAAGAATCCTTTTATTACTACTAATATAAATCTCTAACACAAATGGGTAGTGAAAATTTATAAAATAAGCGAATTTTATTCATTTGTGATTTCTATCCTGCCTATGTGAAAACAGAATTTGCTCTTGATTAAATAGTATTTAACCAATCTACTTTCCTTTTTGCCTGAACCACCAGGAGACATTTCCAAATTCAGGAATAATTAGTTTATTTCAGGAGAATAGTAACATTGACATCCTTTACTTCTGAGATTGTGAGAGTCTATTTTTATCCACAACTACTCTATTATTCTAAATTGCGCAAGCTGTTTTTATAAATGAATATGACCACAATTCAAAGTATTTTTTTAAATATCGATTTGTGAATGCATATATTATACCACTTAATTTTAAATATTTTTCAAAATGCTAGGGGTCAGAATGTTCTTATGTAACAAATAAATGTCTCTCTTTATGTTAATAATTCCTACATTTAATTATGTACTGTGGAAACTTCTGTTATTAATCTTACATCTGACTTACTAATATTATAACAGATTGGGTATAATACTACTGCCTCTGTATCATTTGGTCTGAAGTTGTAATTGCTGTAATTACATTTTTACCATTTTATTATCCTTTTTATCATTCAAATACTATACACACATTTATTTATATTTATATAAAGTAAAATCTATAAAGATTATATATTAGATATATAGATTAGGTATATATGTGTATTTATTAGTTTACTCAATTAAAAAAATAAAAGCAGCCCTTTCTCTCCCAGTGCCTTTCTCTCTCTGCACAGACAGACCCTAGAGACCTCTATTGGACAATGTCTTCCACTTACCACCTTTTCTGTTCTAACTCCCCATTCTTCCAACTTCCATTCCTTGTCAGTGTCAAAATCTACCTCATCCTCTGTTGCCTTTCCATGAGAGAGAACTGCTGATTACCACTTATTCTCCTTTCTAACAATTTTATTTATTCTGGACTTCAGAATACTTTGTTCTTGGGAACCAGTCTTTTGGCTTTAAGTAAATCCATTTTCTGTTTCATTGGCCCACTTTCTCCAAAACTTTCTACTTTTCTCTCGCATGCCTCCAAGTCAACTGCTACCTTTGAAAGTTTGCTAACTGACTTCTGAAAGAATCAAATGTTTCTGATTACTTTTCCTTTATTTTTTCCTATCTGCTTCTTTCCAACCAGTACTAGAAAAAGCAATCAACACGAATTTGTTGTTTACAGACCTGATTAAATCTCTATGCGATATTCACATTTTGAAGAGAAATTTTTGACAAACTACTAATGATATTATATACCCTTCCTCTTAATTCATTTACTTAAAAGACAAGCCTTATAGTTAAAAATTTTTGAATTTCAAAAAAAAGAAATAAAAATCTTGAAGTTAATCTGTTTTCTTGTAATATAGGTGTCACAAATGTAGGATATTATATAATAAGGATATATATTAAGTTGCTTTTATTTATTTAATTCACATTAAGTACCTACTATGTGCCAGGACCTAGGGGAATGGGATTATGATATTTATCCTTTAGCATTCCTTAAAAAATCTGCATGTATGAAATTGAGAAAAATTTACTATATATATTTTCTTATGCTTGTAAAGTTAATAAAATTAGCAAACCTTTTGATTTGGAGCATTGTTTGCCTTTCTAGTTCAGTTATATCAAGAACAATACTCTTATCTTTATATTCTATATGAGAAAACAATGAAAAAGTTACATTTCCAAAAATATTTGAATTTTACATGTCTTAAGTTCAGATTTAATCAGTAGTTATATATTATAATAATACTATACTATTTTAGCATTTTACCATTTATATACATATCCCAGAAATACTTCTCATTAATCTCATTAAGACTTATATAATTCAGTCTTCCAAATATAAATGTAAAGAGAACTTTGGTCAAGAAAACTGTATTGTATTCTTTCCTGCTATCAGATGTTCATTATTTGGCATATACTTGTTACATTTAAGATTTTTCATTATGTAATCTGGGGAGGGGAAAGAGATGTCACCTGTCTAAAATATGACTGTGGGCATTTTATAAAGCAAATGTTGAAACATTATTAAATATATAAAAATTGTACTTAGGTTTATAGACATAGAAAAAAGTCTGTAAGGTTCTTTTCCAACCAAGTGGTTGGTTACCTTTTAGAGTAAAAGCAGCAAGAATGGCAGTAGGAGAGACCTTCTTCTTGTCACCGTGCTTCTCTTTTGCATGCATTTTTTTTCATCAAGCATTATACATGAAATTTAAATATATTAAAACTATAACTACCATGTGCATTAGCAAGCTCATCTTTATATGTGTAGATATATATATATATATCTTGTAAACAACAATTTGCTCAGTGTCCGAAACATGGTGTTTTAATATTGAGCAAAGAAAATTTTCTCAATAATGTTGCTCCTCAGATCAGAAATCCTTGCTTTTTTCTATTAACTGTCTCCTCCTAAGGTTGTAAAAATCAGGCTGGCTGCGAATTCTTATTTTGCCCTCATGATCATGGTGAAAATCATTGATTATAGTAAAACTACTAGTTTTGAATAAAAGGTCTAGTTTTAATTGATATTTGGAGGGAAAATTACTCATGACCCCCACTATTCCATCCATCTTCAATTGTTGTCATTTCTCACTTAATTTACATATCTTAAACAGTTGGAAATACTATTTCTGTTCTCTGTTTCTTCATTTTACATAACAGCCTTTGTCTACTTTTCAAATAATGATACTTGTAGCTTTCATGTTATCGAGTTCCTTTTATGAATGAGAACTCTGAGGAGAATTTTACATACGATATCTTATTTAGTTCTTAAAACAACATTGAGGTAATTGTTAATTGACATTTAAAGATGAGAAAATGAGCCTAAGAGATGAAATAACTTGGGCAAGGCCATTTCACTGCCACAGAAGGTTGGGCTTAGAACTCATGTCTGTCTGCATCAAAGACGATGCTCTTTTTACTTCAGCATGTTACTTCCCTCTATTGTCTATAAAATCATCATTTTTTAATCACCATAAAATTGTTCATCTCATTAATATATCTGAATGCACTAAAATATTTGGTTAGATATTGGGCGATTGAAGAAATAAATTGGAAGTTGTCTTTTTTATCTATATGATAGTTTATGAAGTTTAGGGCTGATGTTGGATGTTGAAAATGTCTGTTTGAAAGACTCTTGTAGTTACAGCCTCTAGGCCAGTGCATTTTCTTCTGGTAGCAAATAAGGTCATCTGTTCCTATTATAGAGAAATATAGAGCAAAAGGTCAATGCTTCCCAGTTTTGAATAGGTCATCTTTCAAATTATATTAACAAGTTTAACTTTGTTCTCTACAAACTCTGTAAGGCTTTGTGGAAGGTTTCATGCTGTTTTAAATCAGCTTTGAAATATCTTGTCCTATTCTTTTTACCTTAGAAGCTTTTATAAAGGGGAAAACTAATGGAATTTGCATGCTTCCTGCCTGTCCAATATACATTGTGACTATCTTAGGTAAGTGACTGCTTTTAAGATTTGTTCAAAGTTTTTACCCTGTGATAAACATTTTTGATCCTGTTACCTGTTACTTTTTTGATCCTGTTACTTTTTGGTATCACAGCTATTATATAATAGACCTAGAGGTATACAATGTTTAGGAGAAGTGATTAAGATACTTTGAGAATTATTTAAAACATAACTAGGAAAGCAGAGTGCATCACAGATAGTTATACTCTTTAAAGTTGTAAATTTGAGATTCACTGAAAAAGTCCTTTGTCTGCTCTACTTCCAACCTGCTTTATGTCCCCTCTACAGCCAGATTTACTCACCTGTAAAATCAAGACAGTGACCTAGATCAGCGACAAATGTTTTTTAAATGAGATCGTTTTTACAGTTGAAATGCTAATGTAAATGAATATATATGAAATACTCAAAACTATATGTATATTTGATATATAGAGAAAAAAATTTAAAACATACATACGTTTCTTATATATTTCATTATATAAGTAAAAATATATAGACATACACGTAACAATAAAACCTCCACTGAGTTTATACCTTTACCCTACCCCAAAGCCAATCCCTTTCCCTTTCCTTGGAATACCTCTAAAGGTAGCTTGAAAACCACAAGTAGATTATTAACTACTAAAATCCTTCATAGTTTCACATTCTGTAATGCTGCCCACTAGAGACCACTGGACAGTTATTTGTGTTTTCTGTATCCTGGTGTGGACTAGGATAAACTTGCTGGTAATTAAACTTCCTGGGAAGTTCAAATAACAATAGTCCAAATGTTTCTGGTTTGAAAGACTTTGAAGTGATGGGAAAATTCTCATTTCTGAGAAGTCACAAAAGAGTAATAATAGTTAAGAAACATTACTTTTATTTACCATCTCAATTTTTAACAAATTTATTTTACACTTGTTTTGGATGAAAAATCTTTGCTCATTAAATATATGAACAGCTGACATGTCATGAATTCAGCATGGCGGTTGGTAAAGAAACACTGAATTGATATTGAATTCTTCAGAAGGAAGGTGGTTTCTTTAGTTTGGGTGTTTCAAAAAGGTTTCTCAATCTTTTTTTTCTATTACATCACTGGTGAATAAAGTTCATAGGCAATATTGCCCCATGCAGTACTCTCCTCTGTGACATTGCACTGCATAGGCTCCACATTAATAAAATGGGTGATCATTATGTATGCTACAACACTTAGGCCTACCCGTAACTTTCCCATTGATCTGAGGCACACCATGGCTGAGGCCCCATCGATAAAACTTGCCTTTCAGCAGAGGTAAAGGAGTTACTTACTTGTTAGTCCCTCTATCAGTCATTCCAATCATATAGTGAATTTTATTAAATCAGAAAGAATGAGGACGCGAATGTAATCGTGGGTATAAAAAGGTTAGCCATGGATCCACCCAAGTATCACTAGCAAGCTGAGAAAAGTAGATTCTAAGGTGAAACTGAAGAAGAAGAATGTTAATGAGGTTTTCAAGGAGATTTCATTATGGAAAGATGCCTGAAATATCTGTGTGGGTGTTCTGAGTAATAATTAATAATAAATATATAGAATTATTAAAGCCTGGATAAAGGTAATAAATGGGACCTCGAGGCTCTTAACTAGGTTGGTGAGGAATAGAGTCACAAAGGAAGAACAGTCATAAATAAAAACCTGCATAGATTTCCCGAAGAGCCCTTCACTTCCAGAGATTACCCAATTTATCAAGAAATGAAATAGGATGAAGATATATTAGAAAATGGATAGTAGAAATAAGGTATTCTCTTGCCAAAAGCACCAAATTTCTCAAGGGTTCAGGGCCCACAGGATAGACTAGTATATCATAGAGCCTGGGTGAGATTCTATTAAGGGTAACCATGTAAAGATGACTCATGGGAAACTGTGCCTGTGATATGTCAGCTCTTAAAGTGCCTTGCTGTGTGGTCTATTGGCCTCAACTAGGCAGTACTTCAAAAGAATAGAGAAGAGGTAGAAAACCAGAACCTGTGGATACAGTTTCTCAGCATAACAGGGGAAATATAAGTTACATATTTTTACTATCCACCCTCAGCTTCCGAAGGGGTTGGCTCTCCTAGGAGCATCCCAGGTGGTAGGTGAGGATGTGAATTGGGGAACCTAAGCTAAACTGCTCTTCAGAATAAAAGTTAGAAAAAATAGCGGGGAAATTGTGGGGAAATGCTGCAAAGTGTGGCTAGAGAAGTAAGAGGGAAGATTAAAGGAGAGGCCAATATGAAGAACTTCAGCCCATTTTGAATCAGGCATCCACCATCAAGTGCCCTGCCATGTTTAATCACATTTCCACCTTCTGGGCAAAAGCTGCCATTAATGAGTTTGAATGTAGAAGGTATTTCACCATGACTCATCTCAGCCCTAAGAATTTTTGCCAGAGTATTAAGGGAGTCAATTGCAAGTCCTTCCATTTCTCTACTAAACAAGAAGGAGAACACAAAATTAGAAAACTAGAAATTCGATATAGAATACATGCACACCGGGATTGTAACTTCCAAAGCTTCCTTACCGGAAATGGTCCTGATGTTTTACAACCCACATAGTCGAGGTGTTTTGTTTATATCTAATACTAATCTCTCTTGCTTAAATTTAAAGCCATCTCTTCCTAGTTATCAGTGAGTATAGGGATAGTGAATCAGTAGCTAAGTAGATCTTCCTTTATGACATTTGAAAGCTGCTAGTAAGTGAATTCATTTTTTTTCTTTCATAGTACAAAATACTGATTTTGAATTGTAAAGCAGATGACATCAGTGTGACTTGTTAAAAGAAATGTTACATAAAATGTAGTTTCAATATGTAATTGTTTTCAGGCTTCACACAGAAGACTGTTCCCATTGTACTTTTTTCTTTGTGTCAAGAAATTTATATGACTAATACTGTTTTAGTTAGGATAAATTTTTGTAAAATGTGTCAGCTTTTAAGCAATGGCATTGTAGCCATTGCTGTAATGTTTCCTCTGACACTATAACTTTTTCATGAAATAGCAGGTAACTGATTGGCAATGGTATCACGAGCTAGCTAGGACAGCAACTCCTAACTCTATAGTGATAGTTGAAGTAGTAACCATTAAAATGATGATAGCCACAATTTTTTGAGCATCTACTGTTTTTCAGACATTAGACTTGGTGCTTTATATGATTTAGTTTATTTTGCCCTCAAAACAACTGTATGAGATAAAATTGAAGTGACACAGCTTGCAAATCACGGCGCTTAAGAAAAAAGTGGTCTAAATCTCATGTTTGTTATTTCTGCTATTCTTGTTTTATTTGCTTTTCTCCACTGTGTAAACTCCTTGGGCCACACATAATTTTTCCTTGTGATATTCCAAAAAGTAGTTAGCACATTGCTATTTACACCTTTCCTTCCTATTCTAGATTGTTCAAGTTTCTCCTTTTAACCTTGTGCATCTCAAGAACATGTTTACCTTTTGTTTTTGTGTGCCTTCTTCCTCAAGATCCTCATACAGACTTTTGACCTTGAACCATAAAGTTGTGTCAAGAAGTAGAAAGTGGACTTAGACAAAGCTTTGTTTTTTAGGGATCTAGCTGGTTCCTGACATGTTTTGTTCATTGACATCCTCCCTCGTCAGACTATAAATTGCACTGTCTTCTTTCTCTTTGACATTTGAAACGAAAGGGACCAGAGAATAACCTATAATCTAGTTCTCCCCACCCATGATTCCATTTTGGAAGTGGAAAAAGTTTTGCTGGTCTTTAACATTTCTAGTCAAGGAGGGTCAAGAAAAATTGTTAGAAACAGCGTTAATGCTTATGTGACAGAAGGTTGTATTGGAGAAATATTTTTTAAAAACTCAGAAATGAAGTTTAAAGTCAAATAGAGAGCAATGCTTAATCTATCTGGCAAATCCATGAAAGCAATTCTATTATAATTTGTATGGGACATTAATGTAATCCTTAAACTTATGTCTGTGAAGTCAACTAATACCATGATAAATCTGTCATTTTTGAAAATTGTGTTGAAGGATTATGCAAAGAGGTGTGGAGGATGAGTCTACAGAAGTCTCCTGATGGAAATTCAACACATTGTTCTGACCAAAATTCTCCCCTAGACAACTGAACTCTAATCATTAAACTTTCGGAAGTCACAGCTAATTATGTAGCTAAAATTCTAATTTCACTCCTCTCTGTTCTCCCAATACAGTCTTAAGCAGTGTTTACTATGTGGCAGACACCAGGCTATCCATTTGACAAGAATTTTCCCCTTTAGGTCCTCATTGTGAAGCCTGATTATTATTATTATTCCTCGTTATACAGATAAGGAGAGAGAGGCCTGCTGAAGTAAGCTGACTTACCCAAAGTTTCATGGCAAATAAGATAATATCATGTATTCACATACTTTTTAAAATGATAAAATGTTGCCTTTACTTATGATATTTATGTTCATATGTCAAATGAGTTAATAAACCTAAAGTCTTTAGCACAGTGGCTGACTCCTTGTGAGTGCTCAGGAAATGTTAGCTTGTATTATACATTTTTCAAGTTCATGTATTACTGTAACTTTTTAAATAATCAAGAATTATAACTATGAAAACTAATTCAGTCTTTAAGGCCTTCACTTTCTAAGGCAGTCTTCTTAAGTGTGTCTCAGAACATTTATACAAAGCTAGGTATACTGGATAAATCCCATTAACATTCTGATTCAAAGAAAACATACTTCTTATTCAGGTCCATCAAACAAGTAAACTGTATAGAGAGGGTGGCAGAATAAGAAGTGCTAAATTGGAAGCTAAAATGCCTCTGATTTACTTAAAAACTGATTAGAATTCTTTAGGGAAACAGTCCTAGACAGGGGTTTAATCTGAAAGAAAAGGCCAGAGGCTTGGGCATTATCTCTAGGTGTATTATCTCTATGTAACCTTCCAACTTGGGTCTGCCTGGTGGTTGTCTTACTGTAATCTCACTGCCAGATCTTCCCTACCTGTCCAGATCCCCTGGTCCTCTAATCCCAAAGTACATTCTTGGTTGTGTAATTCATAGATAGTTATCTCCATAGCTGAGTCTCATCCTCCCTACCATGCCACAGACTGGGTTAGACTCCTGTTTAGTTTACCCTGCCATGCTAGGCAAAAAATGAGATCTGGTTAAAAGATCTGTTCCTATGGCCTGGGGTATTGCTTCAGGATTAACTGGCTTAAAAATATAGAGAATGCAGTCATTTAGTTGAAAGCAGACAATTACCGTTCCATAGTTTCTGGTATTTACTTATTTTATTATAAGTAGCTACCAATAAAAATAAAAATATGTTAAAACCATTGCTTTATTAAATTAACAACTGTACATTGGCTTAAAAGGTGTGATTGAGGGTGAAGTTAAGCACTTTGGAGGCAAAAAAAAGTCGAACCACTAAAGATTCTGTGAGTCTCTTGTTTGGAAAAAGTAGTCCCAATTGTTTATCTGAGTCCTGTTGTTAAAATTGGGTCTTATTGTATATAAATCAGTGTTTCTATGGTAACAAAAAACATACGTGAAAAAGTAAACCTGCTATTAGCAAACATGCCTTTATAAAGGTGTTGTTATAATTAGGAAAATTATTTTGCATACATAGGCATGCAATTACATCCTTTTCTAAAAATACACATGAAATTTCTCCATAATTCTAAGGCTTTTCTCGTGTAAATAACAAAAGTATTACATTGGGTTTGTTTATCTTTGTATTCCTATGCGGAGCATAGTGCCTGTGCCACCTCTGCATCTAACATCTCTCTGATGCGAAGAAAGAACAGTGAGTTATTTACATTACAAAGAAAGTGTTACACTCTGTTTATATTTTTAATTTTCTTCTAATAGATGGTTCTTTGCTAGGGGTTGTATTAGTGACTTGTGGAGATAGAATTTACTCTCCATGGCAAGATGTTGTAAAGGATCTGGAAGGGTTTTTGCCAGGTTCCTGTGGCTTTCACCCTTAGTTTACCACCCCTTTTGGTAATTCCATTGGTAATTACTTGTTGGTAATTCTGTTCTCAGCACTTCACTTGATCCCTTCATGTCTCCCATTCTAGAATCTACACTTCCCCATTTTCCTCAACATTTTCTCCTCACCTGAGTGACTCATCTGTGTACCATCAACTAGTAATAAATGGTTCATACAGAAATGCTAATGTGCGTTGCTCATATTAACCACCCAGCTAACATGGCTGAGTCTATCAATGAGGTGATTATTATGGGCTATTGAGAGACCTGATGGAGATAAGTACTAGGACCACCACTTCAGGCTCACTCCAGCTTCATCAGGAGCTGTCATAAATTCCACAACTTGGATGCTGAATCAGAGTCAAGCTTGTCCAAGAGCCCTAACAAATACAGTTGACCTCTGATCTCCAAAGTCAGGATCTACATTCCTGCTCATATTATGAACTTTTCTCATTATTGAGTTAGTTTTCAGCTTGACCACACTTTTAGACTTAAATATTTGGAATGCTAAGAAATTAAGGTCCAATTCTTCATAATATAGGAAATGATTTGTTCTTAGTGCTGTACAAAAACATTTTCTAACCACTTGAACATTTCATCAAATTATGTAGCAGTCCTTAAGCAAGGGTTTTTGTTTTGTTTCGTTTGTTTTTCATTTTTTTTTTCTGTAGCTCTTCTATTTGTTGCAAAAGCAAAGGTGAATATTTTTCATTGCTTCATTTAACAGTTTATTAAACCATTTCTGCCCCAGGCACCCTGCCTGCTGTTAGCCCTCACCTTTATAAAATTTTCAGTCTAGTGACTTTTTAAAATATTCCTGTGGGACAGAGGATTTCTAGTTTTGCCTATTACTATAACCCTGGGATATGTTTTTTTACTTTCGTGATAAGAGTACATTTATAGTTAAAAAGTATTTCAGTTGCTTTTAGAAATCCAGTGGTGAACAGAAATTTAAAAATTAAAATTTAAAAACCGCACTACTTAAATCTAAGGTGGGGTAATATGAAATAAATCTGGAGTATTTGATCATTTTAGACCAAAATATTTCCTCTGGGCTAGAGTGATATTTTCATTCCAAATAAATTATTTATTAAATCACCTCTTAATAAGTCTATGTCAACCAAGTTAAAGATTTAAATTTATTTTATTTAAATAAAACAATAACAATAGATTTTTTTATTTAGATAGATTTAGCCTTTAATTTTTCAAACGTAAACTAAATGAATTAGGAAATACACACACACACACACACACACACACACACACACACACACACACACACACACACACACACACATACACATAACACCAGAAAAATAGTTGGGAAGAAATGAATTTTAAACAAAAACAACTCAAAATTAACATTTAACATAATTTAAGTTATTACTAAAAAGTCTGTCTTTATAGATATATCTAAAGTGTTATTACTATTTAAGTAATGAGATTTTATGGATTTGGAGGAGTTTTTTATTTGTCTATTTATTTTACCTTATGATCCCTTTCACGCATTTCTCCCATTTCCGTACGTCCTGCCTCTGGCAACTACCCGTCTGTTTTTTGTATCTATGAGCTTGATTTCGGTTTTGATTTTGGTTTTTGGTTTTTGTTTGTTTAGATTCCACATGTAAGATCAAATATTTGTTTTTCTCTGTCTCTGACTTAGCATAATGTCCTCGAGATTTATTTATGCTCTTGCAAATGACAAGATTTTATTTTTTATAGATGAACAATATTCTATTTTCTGTATCACCATTTCTTTATCCATTTATCCATTGATGAACACTTAGGTTGATTTTACATCTTGGCTATTGTAAATAATGATGTAATCAGTGCACAAGGGTTTCCTTTTCTTCACATTCTCACTTGGTAGTTCTTCATTTGATGATACCTATTCTAACATATATGAAGTAATATCTCATTGTAGTTTTGATTTGAATTTCCCTGATGATTAATGATGTTGAGCATCTTTTATTGTACATGTTGGCCATCAGTCTTTGGAAAAATGTCTATTCAGATCTTCTGCTCATTTTTTAATTGGATTTTTTTTGTTGGTGTTGTTATTAAGTTGCATGAGTTCTTTATGTATTTTTGGATATTAACTTCTTGTCAGATATAGGATTTACAAATATTTTATTCCCATTTAACAGATTTCTTTTTAATTTTGTTGGTTTTCTCTGCTGTGCAGAAGCTTTTTTAGTTTAATGTAGTTTTGTTTCTTTTGTTTTTGGTGTCTAATTAAAAAAATCATTGTCAAAACTGTTGTCAAGGAGCTTACTGCCTTTATTTTCTTTTAGGAGTTTTATGGTTTCAGATGTTCTATTCAAATTTTTAAATCATATTGAGTTAAATTTTTGTATATGGCATAAGCTAGTGTGTGCATTAATCTAATTAATGCTATTTCACTAAATAGAGATGTAATAAAAGTTTTTGAAAGAACTCTTAAAGACCAGATTTCATGTAGAGAAACAGAAGAAAATTCATGTGCCACTGTAGTTTAGTGTACAGGAGTCGCCCTTAAGGATTACGGATGTCATAAAGTCATCACAAAACAATGGAAAACCTATTTGCCAACAAAATCAAATCGTCAGACTTGCACAATGAACCATGTTATTACATGATTCTCAGTCACACATCTAGACTACTGGCATTTTATTTTTTTTATTTCTTTGCAATTATAACAGCTCCATTTTGATATACTAATACTAGTTTTGAACGCAGTCTGACTTCAGAACCCACCCCATTTAATATACCCTGCCTCTAAAGTACATGTTGTAGGCAACTTCATAAGCAACTTTTATAAACTTTAGCCAGCAGTCAGAACAACTATAAGATTTTGTTCAAAAACTTTATAAACTTTCTTTATAAGATTTAAAATAAATTTTAAATTAGTTTCTCTCTTGAATCTCCCTCTTCTAACAGCTTTATATCTTTGGTCATTCCTTCTTAAGTAACTAGCTTTTGAAGTTTTTTTCCCCATTTCTGTTTCTGTTCTGTTGATTTGATTTTGTAAACTGTTGGTAATTTCATGCATAAGCACAGAGGTTCATTCTTTTAAAGTCCACACATGTCTCATTTCTTAATAGTCAAAAATTGCCTGAATATACATAAATAAAAGTTTTAGATAATTTATTTCCATAAATTGCGTAATTGTTTCAAAGCATCAAACACATTTACTTCCACAATTCATTCTATTTGTGTGTTAGTGAATATATACATAAGAGATGGAGAAAGAATACAGAATATAGATTTGTACATGAAAATCCAGGCTTCCCAGAATACTTTAAGTACCAAATTTTCTTTGTACCAATTGCTCTAGGCATTTTATGTTCACTCAGTTGCTTCTTAAATATTGCATAGGTGTAGCCTACCCTATAAATTTCAAATCACATAAAAAAGCTTTAGCCTTCAAGGCAAGACTTAATTGAATACCAAATAGATACTTTAGTATCTTGTGAAATATTTCTGAATAAAAAGTTGCTTTAAGTCTTCTTTGACTTTTCATATTCACTAGTGCCTAAATTTAGAATTTGAACCTGTCTGAGGAGAAAAAAAAAGAAAAAAGGACTCCCGGGAGACAATCTTTTAAATGGGTGACAATCTGTTCTGGCTATGATAGGGTAGATTAAGGTAGTTAGATAAAAGAAAAAGTAGTGCCTTGCATATTACATGTGGAAATTTGTGAATTCCGATAAAGTTTAGTGGAAGACAAAATTAAATCCATGAAAATATCCATAAAGTTTGGCCTCAATCCTAGCTGTTTCTGACTTAAGATAGCATCCTGAATATATTCATGCATATCAGTGGAGAGAAGATATTCCTTATAATACAGGAGTTGTAACTAAGAGGAGTAACAGAAAGTAAGAGCTGGTTCCTCAGAATAATTCTGATGATTTAAGTAAGATTTATGGAGGGACTCTGAATAACTCTGAATTCCTTTTACTGACTGGTAGATGAGTAGGTAGAAGGTTATATTGCATATAAATATATTTAATCTGTAATCTTTAAGAGAAGTATTTTCTTTTTTCTTAGTTACTTAAGAAACCCTTTAACCATTTTATAGAAAGAAACAAAAAATACTTAGAAAGTCTGATGTAGCATATTTAAGCTTTTTGTAACAGGAGCAGGACAAATGGTCGTATTCTGTAGACATTCCTTTTTGTTCCATGGAAAAGTTAATGACTAGTTGTAAATTTTCATATCATTTTGATGTCAGGCCTTATCTGCTTGACTGCTATCAAAGTACTTCTATTTCTTTAGGCCCTAAGTGGGGGCACATCGCAGAGCTAAGCTATTGAAATTCAGGAGCAGTTTGGAATTGCCAACAATATGTACAGGAGAGATGAGGTGGGTCCTGAAGTCAAGTTGAGTTCAAAACTAGGCTCTTCCACCTACAAATTTGGTGATCTTGGGCAAGGGGAAAAACTACCCATGGGATTCCTGTGAAGATTATATGAAAGAATATATGAAAAGTGCTTGCTTGCCACGATGCCTGGCATATAACAAATCAAGTAAGAATTAGCCAGTTTATTATTATCAGAGGAAAAATTCCTATTAACATATTCTTATGTATGTTTTTATGTTAGTTTTGACACAAGTTACTCTTTGATACTGTTTGAGGATTTAAGAATTTTAGCCATTTATAATGGTATATGATATGACATGTATGTGATTGTCACATAAGATGTTTCACATGTGAAAGAATAATGGAAATTTTACTGAGATAATATCATGACAGCTCAAGGAAAAACCTAATTATTGTGTAATTTAAAAATTACTATGTAATCTTGGCTTAATCTAAATGTGTTATTACATGAAATAAACTTACATGAATAATGAAGAAATCAACTTCACTTCTAGCTAAAGCTAGACTGGAACCTTCTTTGACATAGCCTTCTTAAAAATATATATTATTTTCTAAATATTATAATATTTAGAAATGTTACATTAGATTCAGTTTTTAAATATATCATGACTATGTCTATTTTAAAGGAGCCTACAATGATGCCATAAGCAGATAGAGACATATGTACTTTTTATAGAAAATTGTTCAAGACTTTTTGTTTAAGACACATTTCTATAGTTTTGTATAGGGTAATTTCTACATATTTCTATATGGACAAATATATACTTAGTCTTTTTATGTACTAGGCACTGAGTGGAGCTTACTGAGCAAAAATAATTAAACTAATAAAATGATTCCCAGTATGATAAGTGCAGTAAAGAGGATTGAGGACTGAGGTGTGTGTGTGTGTGTGTGTGTGTGTGTGTGTGTGTGTGTGTGTGTGTGTGTGTGTCCTGGCGATGTATTTTAGTTGGGATTGTCAGGGAAGCTGAGAGTTAACGTAATGAGTTGAGCAAAAATTTGATAGAGGATGATTATACAAAGGACTCTAATATCCAGCAGGTATGAAGAGCAGAAACACCATCTTTTTCAATTATTAAAAAAAAAAAAAGAAAGAATGCTTTCTAAAGACGTTGCATTTATATGGCCCTCACTTTCAGATTTCCAGTGAAAAGCTTTGAAGTCACGAAATAATGGGTTTCCCACTGTCCATCCTCAGTGTTGGTCTTTGGGTGGGTTGTATTCAGGGTATATCTGCCCCTCGCTTCTGGTGCTAGAATGTGTTCCTGAGAACCTGGTGGGGGCCAAGATCAGTGAAAGTGAACTTCACCTAGGTATAGAAGGAAAGCATTCTGGAGTAAAAGTGACCTCAGGATGCTATGCTGCTGCAAACCTGTCCTCTTTATGCAAAGTTTAAGGGCCTACTCAGATTTGACTTGCTAGACTTGAAGGGCACTTTTTTTTTTTTAAGGCTAAATATCTCTGCTTTTCATTGCCTCTCCCAGCTTAAAAAAAGGAAGGAAGGAATGAAGGAAGGAAGGAAGGAAGGAAAGGAAGGAAAGGAAGGAAAGTA
This sequence comes from Pteropus vampyrus, assembly GCF_000151845.1. Classification (NCBI taxonomy): domain Eukaryota; kingdom Metazoa; phylum Chordata; class Mammalia; order Chiroptera; family Pteropodidae; genus Pteropus; species Pteropus vampyrus. The sequence goes on from NW_011888962.1 coordinate 873,100, forward strand.
AGGAAAGGAAGGAAAGGAAGGAAAGGAAAGGGAAAGGAAAGGGAAAGGAAAGGAAGAAGGGAGGGAAGGGAGGGAAGGGAGGAAAGGGAGGAAAGGGAGGAAAGGGAGGAAAGGGAGGAAAGGAAGGAAGGAAAGGAAAAGAAAGGGAGGAAAGGAAGGAAGGAAAGGAAAAGAAAGGGAGGAAAGGAAGGAAAGGAAGGAAGGAAAGGAAAAGAAAGGAAAGGAAAGAAAGAAAGAATTTCCAGAACTCACTAAGAACTATTTAGCCCTGTGGTCACTCTTAAAAGATAACACTAGCATTTGTGTTTCTTCATGATAAATTTACCTTGACTTTAGGTAGCAAGCTGGCCACAAAGCAACCCATATTGAATTCTCTCTTGCTATGAGTACATAGATTTCAGTGTTCTAATACCTCCAGGGGCTAAATTTGGTTAAGATCTGAGTTCAAAATGTAATTGGTTAGTAGATACATATGTGTAAAAAAAATGTTTATACCAAGTACCCTATAACTATCACCCTATCATCACCTAGGCATCTTGCCCACTGTGACAAGATAAATAGTCCAAAAGACAGAAGTTCTGATAGGTCGTAGTTCTTGAATGGGTTCTGTCAGCTTCGAACAGCAAATAGGCTTTTGGCCTGTGTTAACCAAAACCCATCACCAGTCATCTCTGTGACCATCATCCTATGCTCATTCTCTATTTTCTCAAATACTTTGTGGATCATAAAACAAACAAACAAAAAAAAAAATGGCAAAAGTAATAATAGCAACCAAAATAAGTAAAGTTTTCATGTGAAATATATTACATTGCATTCTAATTATTTGACAGACTTACATTCATAAAATTATATATATGTAAATAAAATTATGTCAACTATAGTATTTTGTTAGTTAATATCTACTGTTCCTTGACTATAATGAGTAACAGAGCTTACCTGCCCAGATATGTTCATTTAAGTAGAGATGATCATACAGCTAAATAGAACCACTCAAAAAAAAATTCCCAAATGTGCAAGTGGAAGGAAGAAAAGGGAGGAATGAATCCCAACATAACCCTGTGTTCTATGAACACTCAGTTTCGTGCCATCAAAACTTCACACAGTTAAATTTTGCCAAGTTTACTGCTTCCCCTGATCCTTTGCATTTATTTTGATGATGGTTTTGCCTTCTTGGAATTCAAATAGTCTAATCGGGTCTTGGCCGTTGATGTTTATCTTGATTGAAACAGATTTTCTTCACCCTTTTGCTCTGAGACTCCTACTTTCAGGCTGAAAGGTCATTTTAAATGTGCACAGCGTTTGGGAAACCACATAATGAATTCAAATAAATTCTTGCCTGTTAAAAGGAGGCTTCTCTTTCTCAAGTTCCAAAGCTTACGCAAAACAAACCATTTGGTTTTTATCTGAATTTCTTTTAAAAGGGGCTTATTATGCTGCTTCTTTAATGTTCTCATGTCAGAGAATAGGAAAATCCTAAATTTTCATTTAATCTTTTTCAGAAATATGCATTTTGCTCAATAAACTCTATTGAAGTTTAACAGCTGCTACAGCTGTCAACAAATTTAAGGGGTATTCTTTGGTTGTATTATTTTAAGGATTTCTTCTATTGTCTATCTTTAATGCAGCAACTCCATTTTTAAAAATTTTCTCTACCTATATGCTGTGTATAGTTGAAAAAATATGTGTACAAAAATGTTTTGTAGCAGTTTTTGTAATTAGACTAGAAACAGTCTAGATATTGATGAGTATGGGGTTGATTGAACAATTTGCATACAATGATAATGGAATATTGTATAGCTGTGAGGAAGATCTCTTATGTGCTGGTGTAGAGCTATCTCCAGATGATGTTTACTATTATTGTTATAATTTGAAAAGATGATACTCATAATCACCGGTATCTACTTTCATTAGTTTTCTTTGTGTATCCCTTAGAGTTTTTTTTTTTTTATATATATATAAATGCAAACAATGAACAAATTCTAATCATTGCCCCCTTTTTACACAAGAAGCATGCTCTATACTTTTACTGTTCTACAGCTTGCATTTTTCACTTGGCAATGTATCAGGTACATGAAGAGGCTTCCTACTCATTTTTGGAGAATTTAATGATATGTAATTCATATCCCATACCATTAACCTGTTGTAAGTGTATGATTTATTGATTTTTAGTATATTCACACAGTTGTGCAACCATCATCACAATCATTTTTAGAACATTTTATCACCCTAGAGGTAACCAAGTACCCTATAACTATCACCCTATCATCACCTAGGCATCTACTAATCTACTTTTTTGTCTCTCAATATATGCCTGTTCTGAGTATTTCATATAAGTAGAATTAAAAATATATGGTCTTCTATAACTAGTTTCTTTGACTTAATATGATTTCAGGATTTATCTATGTTGTAGAGTATACCAGCATTTCATTCCTTTTTATGGACAACTGATAATCCATTGCATGACTAAACCATAAATAGTTTATTCATTCCTCAGTTGATAGACATTTGGCTTATTTCACTTTTTGGCTATTATGAGTTATGCTACTGTGAACATTTATGTAAAAGCTTTTGCATGGGCATATGTCTTCATTTCTATTGAATATATACTTAGTAGTGAATTGGCTAGGTCAAATCATGCCTCTGTGTTTAACTTTTTGACTGTTAAAAGTGGCTATGTTCTCACTCTTTTTTACAGCAGAAAAAAAATTTCTATCAAATCACCGTATCATTATTAGTTTAGTCTAGATATATTTTTTAATGAAAAAATAAATGTATATTTATGTAAATATACATAGTTTCTTGACATACATAAATATGTTTTCACCAACAAGCAATTTTCTGCATATGTACTCAAGACAATGATCATAGTTTCTGGCTTTGGAGAAGAGATGGCTACAGGCCTGGAAACCTGAGATGGAGTACTCACTGTTTTGAATTTGGAAGATTTTTACTATGAGCACTGATTAATTTTTCAATTGAAAATATGACTCATTAATGTAAAGAAGCAGAAATGTATCTTCTTGGTACTCTCTGACAAATGCTGGTCAGGCTTCTTGACCTGTGCTTTGTATCGGTCATCCTGCACTGTGGGGTAGTCAATGCTACCCATACCATATTTTTGTCATCTCTCCAGTTTAAAATCATTTTTAGTTCTTAGGGCAAATTTAATATCTGTTCTTCTATCTTTAAGAGGCAAGGTATCATTTCAAAACAGGCATTGCTTTGTTCTTAATCTAAAATAATGTTTCTCAAATGGTTTATACAAACCAATCCGCATAAAAGACAAAAAAAAAAAAAATAAGGACTAGAGCGAGTGTCTGGGTGAACCATGGGATTGGCAAACAAGAGGAAGGTGGCTCAACTAAACATGAAAAACACAGTGCTAAGATGCAGGGCTGATCAGTCTGGAGATCTTCATAGATTCATATATAGTCTGTCCAAGTTTTATGTGATAGTGACTAAAAGAGGGAATTGTTATTTCCTACACAGCTTCCATCAGGTAGCTCTGAAACAGCTTTATGTTTGCTTTCATCTATGCTTGAAAATCAGTCGTTATAGTGTTTTTATGTTTATTTAAGACAAAACCTATGTTGATTATATTTTAAAAACACCAGTATATTCTGATTTCTGCCTTTGGTTGAATTAGCTTGACTTACTAGAGGATAGAAAAGTTCCCACATTTATTTGCTTGTTGACTTATTCATTCTTACATTCACTTATTCATTAAGCATCTATTCATTCAACACTGCAATGACAATGCTCCCCAGTGAGTGATGACTCCTTCTGTAGTACCTCAGGGGACATGATTTCCAGATGGAGGAAGAATAATTTTACATCTTTTAATGATCAAACTCACAATAATAAAATTTGTTGTTGTTGTTGTTGTTAGGATATATTAACCAAACCTGGTTTTGAAAATTACATGACTTCAGTTCACTTAGTTCTTCTATAAAATGAAAAAGATAATATGAATTAGCTTTAAAATACATCAAAAAAGACATAGAGGAGATTCTATAAAAATTAAATCTTTAAGAATAATGTAAAATAATTTGGTTTTACCAGAAATTTTTAAAATAGGATTTAGAGCTAAAATGTCTTTTTCAGAGGAATAAAACCATAGATGAAGAAATAAATACGTTTTTCTTCAATCCTGCTGTGGGAATGAGGAATATGCTATCTGTGGAGACTGTGTTTGGGAATGGATTGAATGATGGAATTAACAAAGATGCTACCAGAACAAGTACTACTATCCAGTTAACTTTCCTATTAACAATCTATTCCCGAAGAATTAATTTATAAAAATGATTATAACTAGAGAGGTCTTACTATTTCTTATTTTATTTAAATATGAAGATTTCTTACAACAAAATTTATTTCTTTCAAATCATAATATATTTTGCCCTTGGCAGGACTATTGTTAATTTTTAGAGGAGAAGACACTGACTAATCACAGCATTGTTTTCAGAAAGAGATTTTGCTGCTATGAGGCAACTAGTAATTCATTTGCCAAATGCCAGCAGAGTTAAAGAATTTTGTATTATAAAAACCTCACAGTTGCCTACTTTTCCCCCTCATCCAAAAAAAAAAAAAAAGATTCTTTGACATTTTTATGTATAAGATGATTAGAGAATGTGACTCAACTCTTCATGATCTAACTGCAATTGCTAAAGACCATGGCTGAACTGGGACTGCGTCATGCATAAGGTTATAATGACAGCAAAGGCATCCAGTGAGGAAAGCAGTATTAGAAAGAAAGAGCGTCACTGAGCATCTGCTTATTTTTGGATTTTGTTCTATCCATTCCGAACTATCGCTTCTCCATTTATATTTGAGATGACATGAATATTAAATCATTATTTAGGCACTAGAAATGGAGTTGATAAGATATCTGTGTAGGGGAAGACAGTGACATTTGGTTAGTCAGGCTGAGGCTTGCAGAGGTAAATTTACCTTACTCACTGCTACAGTGTTTTGTGTGGTCGAGCGAGAACGCCAGTCCAAGCTGCCAAACACCAAAGCCTAGGCACTTGACAGCTCTGTTTTACTGTCTCTCAGACAACTTGTCTTATGGGAAACTGCCTTACAACTTCTTAAATAAGGTATAACACAGTAATGATTTACAGATTCTAACTACATTCTGTTGAGGACTCCTTTATACTTTATTAAAATAGGAAATCATTAATAATTTTAAATTTTGCCATATAATTTGCAAACTGTTAACAGTCAAGGCACATTAACCCACACATATTTTATTAAAATAATTTTTATTATAGAAGCAATTCTTGTGCACTTTAGGGTCTTTTAAAAATATACAAAAACAAAGATACAAATACAAATTACCTCATAATCTCACTACTTCACAAAAAAAACCCTCTAAAAATTCCTAGGTATTTTTTCAGTCTTTTTCTAAGCATATATGAGGCTAATAGCAGTCATATGGATAATATACTTTTACTTCCAGCTTTTTAAAACTTAACATTTTATCATGACTATTTTCTCATATTATTTAATAATATTCGAAACACCATTTATATGCATGCATAATATTCTGCTTTAAAAATATTTTATAATTTAAACATTTGTCTATTGTTGGACATTTAGGCTATTTCTAATTTTTCCCAAATATTAAAAATATCAGTCTTTTGCCTTCTGTGAATTTTTTGTTCGACTATTAGCTGTTTGTTTTTTTATTGTGATTGTATAGTTTTTCTTATTGATTGCAAAAGTTCTTTACATATTAGATATATGAGTTTTTTTCATCTTACATTTGTTATAATTATATATTTCAGCTTTAGTTTTACTTTTGTTTATTGATTTTTTTGCTTTTGTAATTTTTTCTTTGCTTTAACAATAGGAGCTTTTTATTTCTGTACTAAAAGTAGATAAATATTTAGCTATATTTTCTTTATTTTCTTTATTTTTTAATCTGTATGAAATTATTTTAATATAAGGACTTAAGTGTATTTTATTCCCACATAGTTAAACATATGCTCCAGGACCATTTGTTAAATATCCTTTACTTTACTATTTTGCTTTGTATCACATGTAAAATTTTATATATCATCTATCGTGTGTATACTTATCAGGTGTAAAATTACATCTTATAATTAACATCATCATTGAAGCCAGCTTTTTTAAAAAAAAGAACAATACAGCCCAATGATAGTAACATACTATACTTAAACTATTATAATTGCCTATTTTTACGTTTGTAGTGTATTTTACAAAATATATATTTTCATATGCTAGTACAAGTATATAAATAACTTGTTAAAACTATATACACAATGGAAGTAATTGCACATTTTTGTTTTTACTAATAGAAATATACTATCCCATAAGATCGGAGATCACTGGTCTAGATTATGTGACCTCAGAAAGGTCTATATACCAGGTCGCATTTCAGGCATGGAGCAGAAACAGAGCAACTCAAGTCCACATCCAGAGATCATATGAATTATAGTCTCAGGAAAGGAAAACAGACACAAGGAATCATAGGAAAAAATCATGGGAAAAATCATGTAATCAGAGATGGGGGATATATAAAAGGTGACTATGTCAAGGGTAGTATGAAGCCATCTCCCAGAGTGATGCTGTGGGACTCTTAAATTTGCTCCTACTTAAAATAAAAATCATTTCTAGAGACCAGGGAGGAGTCAGAGCAGCAGGTGAGGTTGAAGTGACAATGCTGGGGAGGAGAGCAGGTTACAGAAACTATAGTACAGGACACCTGTCCAGCAAGTCTTCATTTTTCAAGTGAGTGTCAAGGTAATTCGTGATCAATAAGACCCAAGGCTTATGGCTACATTACATTTCTATTAAAAAAAAATTTCACCGATAAAAAACTGTACAGAAAGTTTTATCAATGTAAAAAGCCATTGTATTCAATCTAGTCGAACTATTTCAACCCCACCTTTCCTAGAATGCTCATTGTTGAAACTCTGGGAAATCAAGGTTGCCCTTAAACTTGAGTGAATATTGGCAGGGCCTTTTATTTCCTTGTTTTAACCAGTGAACATAGGATTCTTCTGAATTAAATATTTATGGTGCCCATAAACATTGAACATACTAGCACATTACATGAAAATCCGCACTTTACTCTGTTTTCGCAAAAATCATGCTCAACATTTGTCCTGTTTTTAAGAAGATACCTGTCACGAAGATCATATACTCTAGTGTGTTTATTTACTTGCTGTTTAAGGGATTTTGTATTTCTTTTCTTTATTTTTAACTTCTATCAGTAAAGGGTAGACTCTGAGTTGTAATAATATAATATATTCCAGGATAAATAAAGTATAAATTCATCTTTAAAATACTGAATCACATTTCCTACTTAGAGTTTAACTCTAAAATATGTGATCTTTATTTAAGATTGATTGTTAATTGGAAGTAAATTAAAACTTCAGCCTGTATTCTAAAGTCTTCTAATTTATCTTTTAAGGTAGCCAGTGACCCAAACTAGAGTCACTACAGTATACGTGTATAATATATATACATATGTACAATAGGTCATGAGAATAGCTCTTTGAGAGAACTCTGTGAGAAAGTACAAAACTCATAATTTTTACATGTTAAAAACAGCTTTTGCTTTGTATAATCTTAAAAAGAAGAATTAATAATCTTAATTAAAATAATGGAAAAACAAATATTAGTTATTTCTTCTAGATTTTAGCTACATAAATATTTTGCTATACAAAGTTAAGATATTTATACCTTCATTTCTTTTTTGTTAAAACAATTTATTGAATAAGTGCTATGTGCTTATATACTAGGACCCTCAAAATATATGTAAATAATAAGAATAAACTAATATAACATGTTTTCTGTATAAAATTGAGAGATGATTTTCTCATCTATATTATGTATCCGAGTGACATATTTAACTTATCACAGTGTTGTGCTTTAAAGGGGTTGTTTACTGTGTGCCTTTTAATTTAAGAGCATTCACTAATTTAACAAACATTGCATGACACATGTCATTAATTAGTTCAGTTAGCATGACTATGGGATCGTCCTATAAATTAACTACTTTTACAGTCACTAATTAACTAACTTAGTTTTATGGCAGAAGCATTTATTTCATTAGACCTTGATTTCTGTTATGATCAAATGAGGTCAAGTATATGAAATTATTTAACAAGCCATTTTAATGGTGCATGAGTGTAAATATATGTGGATGTAGGTAGTTTTAAAGACAGTGTGTAATACAAGTATTATGGCTTGTAACTAAAATATTTTTTTACAAAACCTAATTGGATTCTCAGTCCATTATATATGCATATGCATATATGCACACACATACACACAGGTATGCTGTGATAGAGTATTTACCTATCTATTTGAATGATATAAATAAATTTTAGGATCTTGACAAAGAAATAAAATAGTCTCACTTTATCTGGGTAAAGATCAGCATCAGGAACTATAAAAATGACTGTGATTTCAGATTGTTGACTAATTTGATTGCATGTTTACTTTTTATTAGTATATTGACATGCATATAGATTTGGCCTTCTTTTCAAGGTGGAACAATCATGTAGAATACTTCCATAAATGGTTACTCTTCTCTCAAAAAGGGCATCCGTATAAAAATTATAGAACAATTAGTCATCATGGTTGAAAATATCACATGAGGTTAATACAATCCTCATCTGGTAATATGTGTTTATATCAAATTTATTAACATCGGAGTTGGTTTTGACTGATCTGTGACATCGACCTCTATTATTTAATAAGAAATGAAAGGTCTAATAGATAATTGTCTTTCTTTTTGGATACGTGTTTTTAATGAGTACAAAATTAACATCTTTCTGTGTTTTTTTTTAATGATAAGACATATATATATTTACACTGTGTGTTCGCCTCCCATAGTTAGATTTCTTTCTGTCACCACATATTTAACTCCCTTTACCCTGTCTACCTCCCCCTCCACCCTACCACCTACCTTCTGGAAAGCACTAGTCTATAGTCCATGTCCATGAGTCTCTGTTTGTTTGTCCTGCTCATGTGTTGCTTTTAGGTTTATATCCCACATATAAGTGATATCATGTGATTTTCAACTTTTTTTTGTCTGGCTTATTTCGCTTAACATGATTATCTTGGGGTGTGTTTTTTGTTTTTAAATAATATCAAGGTCAAGGTCAAGCTCATTTTTATTTAATAACCTAACCACACACAGAGTCTACAGTGAAGCAAAATAGAGTTTGAAACATGTTTATTGCCACCGGCTTTAAAGAAACTTCTGAGAGATCTCTCTCAATATTTAAAAAGAAAAAAAATTGTGTACTTTTCTGAATAGATGTCATGGTGTTGTTCAAACAAAGCTGACTCTATAGAAGGGAAATGGATTGTTTTGTCTCTGACAGTAAGCATTGACACCTGAACAGAACTCACTAGGGACAATAAAGGATTTTCAAAGATATAGTTGATATTTAAGCAGATATGTTATTCTTCCAGCCTTAACAATATCTAAAATATATATGTATATATGTCTCATGACAAACACACAGACACACACACACTTGTTTACATTCCTTTATTTTTCGAAGTGCTATTGAGAGACTTGAAATCATCTTGATGATGTGGCATGTGGGGAAAGGGATCTAGTTGCCTTGTATTCAGTATTCACAGTGTGCCTGGCTTTGGGCTCTGGACTTTACTCTCATTTTCTCACCCAACCTCCCAGAACCCTGTGTGGCATAAGACTGTCTCTGTTTACAGACAATCAAAACCAAAATACAGAGAGGCTAAGAAATCTTCCCAAAGGCACAAAGCTATTGGCAAAGCCAGGATTTGAGGCCACATCTCAAGGTTCCAATATATACATACATATGCAAACTCAATTGAAAATAAAGTTTTAATGAGGCTAGATTTAACAACTACATGATAAGTAGAAGTTTTGATTTGTAAAGGATGTTTGAAAGCTCAGAGGGTTTATTGCCAATTTTATTTTTCTGTTAAAGAAATGTTTTCTCTTATTGCTGGCATGTACAGTTATAAAAATAAATTAGAGGTAAACAGATAACAGTTTCCTGGCAGCCTCCATGTCTGTGAGCCTGACACAGATCCCAGAAGGGAAAATATGCTGCAAGGAGGCTTATGTGATATTGCTTATTTAGAGATCCTTTAACCACTTATTTACAATATCTAGTTACAGCCAAGTTTTTTATTTTTTTTCTTTTGGGGCAAAAGCACATACTCACTTGCCCGTTATTTTGGCACAAGCCAACATTGCCTGCCATTTCCAATATATCCTTCTGTGACCAAGCTCATAATGTGGTATTTGAGTTTGTAGCTCCCCTGACAACATAATTGTTGCCAAATTCACCGTTGGCGGCAACATTGGTGAGGCCTGCTTCAGAGGCCTCTCTGATAGTGAGGAACATAATGCAGACATACTTCACTTTACATCATAAATGTATTTACAGAAGTAGCTCCTCATTGAATAAATTTGTAATAAGACATGTTTTCGTAAGTATAAAAGAAACATGTTTATTGTGGAAAAATTGAGAACTATAGAAAATACATGTTATACAATATAAATAACCCGCAATTATAGCATCTAAGGATAGCCGTATTAAAACGTTTGTTTATTTCTTGCATAATTTTTTAAAGCATATGCACACACACAAACCTATTCAAACACACACATATAACATATGCATATATAAACAGAGAGTGAACAAAATTGAGTCACAGAGATTGAACATTTGAAACATGTTTATTGCCATAAATATCCAATGGTTGTATGCCAGGTTACTGTCGACACTGTATATATCATTTTTTTAATTCTGCATTTCTCCACACTTTTAATAAGCAATTTCCCGTATCATTTAGTATCTAGTAAAACCTGATATTCTGATGATGGCATTTTATGTATAACAAAATGATTTATTTAGCCATTCTTTCACTTGTTGGGCCTTTAAGTTTTCTCCCTTTTTCGCTATTCTAAATAATAGTTCATTGAACATCTTTATAATAAAAATCTTAATCTGTATTTGTGATTAATTACTTAGACAAAATTCTTTGAAATGTTCTTACTGGTCAATGAGTTTAAATATTTATAAACTTCTTAGTACATATTATATTGCCAGATATTTATTAAAACATTTTAACCTTACTTAAAGAAAATATTTTGAAGAAATATTATAATGAACCTCTTTTATAGTGAATGTTTATAGTTGGTATTTAATAACATTGGAATTTTTATAACATTTCATGCAGTCAGACACTCTTGTTTTACAGGTGGGAAATTAAGGCATAAAGTCCATGTAAAAGACAGAGTAGCTCAAAAATCTATATTCCAAACCTGGCCAAAAGCAGTTATATTTATATTAATTCAGTAGAGAAATGGTTTGGATACTCTGTTGAAATGACTTTAATTGTTGAGACAATTTTTGATGCGGAAATATTTCAGTGTTTCTTTTAAGTGTGGTGATATATTTTGACTCTTGCAAGTCAGGTTTCTACAGTAAAAACAAGAATCATTTTATTCAAATAGGTTCATTTAGCAATCGCATGCTATGAGATTTATGCCACACAGAGAGTGGTTCTCAAACTATGGTGTACATAAGAAATGTTGAGTGTGTTTTTTTAATGCAAATTCCTGGGCTTCACCCTCAAGACTGATTCAGTAGCTCTGGATTAGACCTAGAACTATTTATTTTAACAAGCACCCCAGTTAATTCTGAGGTAGATGGGATAAGGCCACATTGTGAGAAGTATTGGTACAATGCTGAAGAATGACCTTGGTGCTTTGACACTCGCTCTACATCTGTCTGTAATTTATTTAACTTCGCTCTGCTTCAGATTTCTTAACTATAAAGAGGGGAGGAAATGCTAGTTTTTGTTATGAAGATTCAATAAACCCTCAAAAGGATTTAATACAATTTTTAGCACATAGTAGGTATTCAATAAATGCTAACTGTTATTATCATAGTTGTCATTGGCATCAGATCTATGTCATTATTCCTGCATTGGCAATTTTGAATGATTGGCATTATTGGTTGATTATTGTTTACGATTTGTCCCGTAGTCCCCTCTGACATGGCTAAATTCTACTTAGATATTTTCCTCTTACTTTTCTTTTGTCCCACCCATACACACCACTGGAGTTGAAATTAAGTTAAGATCAAAAGTAACAGGAGCTAACCAGAGAGATTGGTCAGATCAGTTGAAAAAGCGTCAGTGAATCTTGTTGAAAATAAAATAATGATTCTGCTGCTCATCTGCTCAGAGACCCCATTAAGGACGTATGGATGCTCCAGGCCACTGCAGAGCTATAATCTGCTTCTTGTATCAGCCATAGCATGTGTTTGCACACTTAATTCCCCTTCACCTTGTTTAGCAATAAAACCTATGTTAAACAGAGAGATTTCTTTGCGGATATCAAAGTCTATATATATCAAAATCATTTAATAAATAGTTAAGTTTCTATACATGGCGTCAGAACTGTGTTAGATACTGGGGAAAACAGAAAAGAATATATTAAAGTAATTTAACTCAATCTTTTTTTGTAACGATCTTTCTGAACAAAACAATGATATAGAACCTGCAGACATTGTTCAATTTGTGACTACTTCCTACTAATGATTAATATATCTGAAATTGCTAGTTGCTAAATATTCTAGTCATTTCAAAATGTACTAATTTGGCTAAAGAATCTCCTTAGACTAAAATAGGCTACCTTAAAGCACAAGTCAAATGTCTTAAGAGAAAATATCATTATACCAGCAAAATCTCTGTATAATCCCAAAAGAAAAGCCCTCTCAAAGGCCTACTTATTTCAAGTTAATTTTACTTAAGCTATATAACTTAGACGTTCCCCTGAATGTCAGTGGAATTTCTCCCAGAGCTGTAACTTTGTCAGGCCAAGTTACCTACCCTTCCTCCTGAACCAAGAAAAGAAACAGGATTTATTGAGAGGTTATTGTATGTCAGTCTTTAAACTGGGCACTTATATATTCTCTCATTAAAACTTTATAACAGCATAACAGCCCTTTCTTATACCCAGGACTTTGTAAAGAATATGCCAGGAACAGAACAAGAGCCTTATAAGGTTCAGGCAGCCATGAAGCTGTTTTGCTCAATGCAGAAAGCAGCCATTGCTGCCAAGTTCCTGTGGCTGGTACAGGCTGGTGCTCCTTAGAAAGAACAGGAGACATAGTTAGACCCATTGTTGTCGGGGTTGCTCAGGGTCAGGCAGGGTAGCAGACCTAGATGTTTAATGCTCTTTTATTGATAGTTACTTTAATAGGATCTTGTCGCTTTTGTGGTAAGAAGATTATCCTTAATTGGTTTGAACTTTGTTCCTATTTCATAGCAGACATTCTTAACCTGGAGTCCACAAATAGGCTTTAAAGATCTGTAACCTCCTTAAAATAATAATAAAAATTTACAAAGTACTTAGTGTCTCACAATGTCCTAAGCACTTTATATGCTTATAATGTCCCTATCAGATAGGTACTGTTTTTATTTCTATTTTGAAGATGAGGAAAATGAAATATAAAGAGGTTAAATAACTTGCAGAAGATCTGTAACTATACAGCAGCATAGTAAGTGTTTTAATCTAGGCTGCCTGACTCTAAAAAATCCTTAGTCTTAGCCACTAGGCCACATTGACTGAACTCTCTAGAATTATATCCAAAAGTGTGTGTGTGTGTTTATAATTATTTTTTCTGAAGGCTTAAATTTCTGAAGATCTTCCAGATTATTTAATTCTTAAAGGAATCATTGATCTTCAAAATTTGAAACCCTCTGCTATAAGAAGGCTATATAGACGGACTCTATTGGAATGAACTGAGCGGGAAAAAAATCCACTTCATACCTTTAGGGAGTCTATTCTTGTGTTTTCAGTTGAACCAGTTGGTTATTCACCAGGAAGATCTCCAGGTCTTCTGCTGACGGCCCAGTGCCTCACAGACATGTACTATTCATTACCAGTGCCATTTGACCATGTCTCTTTTTAGGGCACAACACCAGGTTCATATTCACTTTCAAAATAAATCTACCCCCCCAAATTGAAAACATTTATTTGCAAAAATATGTTTATCTCTAAGTTCATTGCAGTATTATCGACGATGGGCAAGACAGAAACAACCAAAGTGTGCTTCAATAGATGATTGGACAAAGAAGATGTGGTACATATATACAATGGAATATTACTCAGCCATAAGAAGTGATGAAATACTGCCATTTGTGACAATATGGATGAATCTTGAGAATATTATGCTAAGAAAAATGTCAGATAAAAAAAAACATGATTCCTCTCACATGTGGGATATAAAACTGAAAGCAACAAATGAACAAGACAAACAAACAACAAAAGACACAGACAACAGTATGGTGGTTACTAGAGGGCAATAGAGGGTGATAGAAAAGGGTAAAGGGGGTCAAATACATGGTGACTAAAGGAGATTTGATTTCGGGTGGTGAACACACAATGCAATATACAGATGATGTATTATAGAATTTTACACTTGAAACCTATAGAATTTTATTAACCAGTGTCACCTCAGTAAATTTAATAAAATTTAAAAAATCCAAAACCAAAACAATAATACCACGAAAATAAAATAAATAAAATAAAACATTCTACTCATCAAATATTCAGACAACTAGGAAAGCTGCAGGAAAATAAGAAGTAGGTGAGCTCAGGGGCAAAAAAGCCATAAATTTGAAACATTCCATTTAGCTTTATCATACCTTGCTAAAACTGGTATGTTACCCTAGGCACGGATTGGAGTATGCTATTTAATAATAAATTAGTTTATAGTAGAGAAATTTCTTTTCTGGGGGGAAGCCAGGACTAAAGTCATATCCACTCTTGCTCTAACAAAGGCACAGCCACATAAAAGAAAAGTCTGGAGTCAAAGTAACAACAATTTTGTTCTGAAAGAAACTGTGAATATACTAACACCTTCATCAAAAATCTAGTTTGACTGTCTGAACTGAAGAGTTTGCGTGTTAACCATTAGTTATAGTAACTGGAAGAGTTGCAAATGATAATTTCATTAATGTTTCCACTGGTCTCAAGATGCATGCAGTGAGCCAAATTAAGGCCACCTTATTAAAATAGCAAATAAACATATAAGAAATTTCAGTGTATTTAAAGGGAAATAATAAAAAGGAAATTAGCATTTACTGAAAGTATACCACTTTAAAAATACTGTCTTAGGTGCTTTAACATTCATTAACCCATTTTGGTTTTCTAAATGAGAACGCTTTATAATTCCTTTCAACAAGTGTGAAATCTCAGGCTCAGAAAGCCTAAGTAGTTTTGCTTAAGGTCACAGAGTTAGCAAGGGACAGGGCCTGTTCAAATCCAATTTGATTCCAAAACCCGTATAGTTTCTGCTGTGATTCAATACTTTGAGGAACTAAATAGCATTTGGAGACCTACTCTTGATGAACTATATAAGTATTTAATAAGGGACCACTAGATCCTACAGAAGCAATGAAGTGTCATGGATAAAAATACAAACTTCAGGCAAGATACTTATCTGAGTACCTTTCTTTATCCAATGTAGTAATAAAAATAAAATGAGACAATGGATATGAAATATTGAGAATAGTATATTCTCTATTGCTATTATCTATTGTTATTATTGTGTTACCCTTGGAAAAGGCCCATAGGACAGGGGGAGTAGGGTCCCCATGTACAGGGTATCACTTACCTGAGACCCGTGGAGGAATTCCTGCTTTTGGGTGCTGCTAGAATATCAGCTCTAATTCTGTTGAGGTATACAGTGGTGGAGAACAGCATTGAGGAGAGCTTGATATGTATATAGTCAGGTCTCCAGTGAGGAGACATTTCAGCAAAGTAATCAGTGTTACCAAAGCTATGAAAGATGTTCAAGATCATACATTCTCTCAGGGATATCAGCCAAAGTTTGAAGCATTCAGTGAAAATAATAGGTATTTCAACACACAGCAGTTATAGCACTGACATGTAGACTCCATATGGAAGTTTTAAAGGCTGAGCTTCAAAAATAATTTGCCAAATACTTTACCAAACAGTATTCCAGCAAGGATATGGGGAAAATCCTTCTTTTGTGATTCCTCTCCCATGTATGCCATGTTTAAGCAATATCTATTTTGATAACAGGAATATTTGGCCTTTCAGAAGGAATTTAATCTCTACTATTCCAAAGATAACTTTTCTGAGGTGATCTTAACATCAATGGAAGCCACGAAACATTACCTCTGTGTAATAAATAGCTCAAGCTTCTAGTTATTCACAAAGATGTTGATCTCAATTACTTACTACCTTATAGTCAAAAATACCTTTGTTTTTATCTCATATTATATGCAACACTAAAGAATGAGAGATATTATTACATTTTACTTGATATATTTTGGCATTCCAGGTAGCATATATACGTTTTGTTTTTATAATTTTTAACTATTTTGAAATGTATGTGAGATTTCTCAGATGAAACAGCCTTTAATGTAATATTCAATAGGGATAACTCATTCAGAGGAAAGTTTCTAAATACCTTATTCATTTCTTCAACAATGCATTATTTTGGGGGTACTGCAAATGGCTTCAGAAACATTGCTCTCCTTACCAACTGCCACTCACCAGCTATTTGAGCTTGGGAGACTACATACCATTGACTTTAATCATTATAATAAAAATAACATTTACATGTGCTTTGCCATTTACTAAGTGCTTTTGCATCCATTTTATTTACTCTTTATAACATTTCTGTGAAATACATATTATTATCACCCTCTTTTATAGAGGATGAACCTGCAACTCAGAGAAATTTAATGACTTGGTGGTAAGTGATAGAGCTGAGATTTGAACCTAGATTTTCTCCATTCAAATCTCATGCTTTTCCTACACTGCTTATAAGGCATTAGCAGATGGCAGGTGCTCAATAAAGGCATGCTAAATGATTAAGTGAATGACTGGTGAGAAGATGCATCATGGTGTTGTAAGAATATAATGGTCTTTGGTGACAGAAAAGCCCATGTTTACATCTTTAATCTGCCACTCGCTAATTGGACAATGTTGG
This sequence comes from Pteropus vampyrus, assembly GCF_000151845.1. Lineage (NCBI taxonomy): Eukaryota > Metazoa > Chordata > Mammalia > Chiroptera > Pteropodidae > Pteropus > Pteropus vampyrus. Next base: position 890,121 of record NW_011888962.1, read on the forward strand.
ACAACTTGTTTAGACTGAGCTTCTGTTTCTTCATCTATTGCATAAAGAAATAGTACTGCCCTCATGAAGATGTGTGTGTGTTTGTGTGTGAACTCAATAGTATCAAATTTATTATGTACTTTCTCCAATGTATGCACAGAGCAAGTAAGTACTCATTATATTCTGGCTTCTTTAGTGAGAGGCAATCATTCTATTATTAATTGTATCTCAGTTCTGTGCATATACCTACCTATGAAGGGTAGCTTCATTCCTAAGAATTTTACCTTCTCTCATTTTCAGGGAAAAATATTAAGAACTACCATATTGTTGTGGTTAAGAACACACAGTCCAGGCTATCTGGGTTCAAAATCTTAGTCTCACCTTTATTAGCCGTTTGAACTTGGCTAAATTATACAATCTTTCTATGCCTCAGTTTCCTCTTTCATGTAATGAGGAAAACAGTATTTAGAATAGCACCTGACATGTAATCAGCACTATGTAGGTACTGGCGATTTATTGTATTATGGAGTCACTTAACTAATAAGTGGTGTGCTGAGCACAAATATTTGCCCTTCTTACTTTTCAACAAAATGTGTTAATAACTCTTGTATAATAGGAACCAAAAGTAACACTGCAAACTTGTCATTTCCATTTGGATTAATATATAATAGTAAATTAGATAAGCATTTGGACAATAGGTGAGAACTCACATACCTATAGAAAAAAGATATAGGAGTGTGCATTTTGTTTTTAAACACAAAGAAATATCAATTTCCATGTATCCATGAATGAAATAGAAAAAGAAATCATTTGACTTCTGTTGAGCATCTCAGGTTACGACCTTTGATGCTTTCAAATGAAATAACAAAATCTACCTTTTTTATTCCCTAGCCCCACTACCAAACAGAAAGAACTGAAAGGGGAAAAAAAAAAAAGGTTGCCATTGCTGGGGTGTGGCAGTTGATAAGGGGAGCAATGTTTCTAAAGCCATTTGCAGTACCTCAAAATAATGCCTTGTCGAGGACATGAATAAGATATTTAGAAATGCAGGAGGTAGAATTGAAATCATATTAGACATTGGTCAGTACACCTAAACCTTTGAAGAATAAGAAAGATTTCAAGAGCAGAAACAGGTGAGGCTGGAATGAAACTTCATCTGTAAAATGTACTCTGGATAGTGAGAACAGCAAAGGTATCTTTGAAGGGGCCGGAGATGAGATTTGGAGGCAGTTGGGGCCAGATTTTAAATGCCATGACATAGAACTTCAACCTACTTTTATAAACAAGAAAGTAACAAAAATCCCATTTTCCCACAGCTACAGGCTGTCTTCTTTCCAGTTCTTCCCCCGCCTCCTTGCTTTTGTTGTGCTCTTCCCTTCTTTTGCTTCTTCTTTCCATTCAACTACACACAAAATCCTGACACCAGCGTAGAGGATGGTGTGGCACAGCAGGACATATGGGCAGGGACACGACCTAGGAAGTGGTATATAATTCCAGCGAGAACAGCTTTGGCTCTTGAATGCCCTGCCTTTTGAGCGAGTATGGGATACAGGAATATGAGCTGAGTTTGGTGCTGTGCAGTTGTACTCAGGAATGTTAAACCTGGAAGGAGCCTTAGAGATTGGCAAATAATGTTTCCAACCTGACAACACACGGAGTCGCCTGAAGAGCTTTATAAAAATACAGATTCCCGGGTCCCACCCAGGATCTACTGACTCAAGGATCCAAAAGGAGACCTAAGAATCTGTAATTTTAAAAGGCTTTTCAAAGTGGCATGTAGACCAGTAATTGAGAATGACTGGTAAGAGGTTTGCCAAAGTCACAAGTAGTTATTAGCAGAGTTGAATGCAAACTTAGGGCTCTCAATTCCCAACTCAGTACTGCAGCTCAGGGTAGATTCTTATCTTTCAGTTACAAAGAAATATTTTTCTTTTTTCTCAAATACACCTTAGAGTATGAAATAGGAACCCCTTTATCTTGAAACGATGGCCTGTAATGTACTTAAATAACTTTAACCATGAAGTTGTTTGCTATATCTCTCCCCAAGTATCGTTAAACATCTACCAAAGACTGAAGGCATTGCAATGTCCTTAGGATGGTTAAAAAGTTACCGAAGTGGAAGACCCTTACTATAATCCCTTTCAAGTTTGTGTTATACTATTATTTAGAGACAAGTAAACACATCTAATTCATTTTAGCAGAATGTCCTGTTCTAAACACAGGTTTTGAATATTGTATTCAAGGCAGCTAAATAATATCTCTAACTGAGTTCTAATAGGGGATATTAAAATTAAAAATGTGTCTTTGTTTCAAGCTTTATGAAATTAAAACTAATCCAGTTATTCAATTCTCCAGTTAAATCTTTAGTTCAAAGATGAGGGAATTTTGGGTTGAGTCATAATCTGGCCTCTTACATTATTGAGACTCTAGGAAAACCATTGCCCTCTTTCCTGGGCCTCAGTTTCCTCCCTGGCAAATGAGGATAAGAATCCACCCCACCACCACAGCCTATTTGCCTAGGGTCACTGTGTGAATGCCATGGAACAATGGCTATGAAAGGGCTTTAGAAACGACGTAGGACTATATAAGAGGCACAGGAAGGAACAGCTTTGGGAGGAATTTTTTTGTTGTTGTTTCCTGAGAACAGGTCATCATAGTCCAACTTATCATTAGAGGCCCAGATGGTGCTCATGGACATGGTCAATGCCTAAAGAACCCATGTCTCCCTGGTGGCCTGAATGGCCAAGAACATTAGTGGGATTAGTGGCAAACATGGTTTTCAAACTCATAATTACATTACTGTTTTAATGAATAGCTGTGTACGAAGAAGCCAAAAGCAGAATAAGCATAGTTGTGGTTTGGATTTTTTGTTTTCCTCTTGTCAGATTTAACTTCTGGTTCTAAATTTTACAGCAAAAGAGAAGGGTAAAAAGTCATGTTTTAAGATTGCTTTAAAGTTCTAAAGATAGGGAAAAGGCAAAATAAATGCTTATAAAAACTCTGATTTTGGATTTCATGAAGTATAGCCATCTCTAGGCCTTTTCAAAATTTGATCAAAATTAAATTTTAAAAGTTAACAAAGTTTATAGTCATGTCAAGGTTTTTTTCTTCCAACCTAAGTTTAAAAATCGGCATCTATTATTTTTTAGACTCTTGTAGTAGTTTAATGTATGAAAAAGAAGAGCTTATTTTTAATTTGTATTTTCTATAAAAGCAATTATGTTTCAAATTAAATTATCTACCAGTGGTACACATTTTATATAGGCAGTTTAAGATCCTACTTACATATTTACATCATGGTGATACATACAATGTAGTACTAAATAGTTTAGAGGCCAAAAATCCAAATAATTACGGTTCCTATTAGGAAATACTATATCTGAGGATTCTGGCATGACCATCTATAGCCATTTAGAGAAGTTTTTGCTAGATTGAAAGACTGTCCCACTACAGATGGCCTTGTTTACACTGTACTTAGAGCTCTGTGTACCATTTGGACTCCTCATTAAAAAAGCATAAGTCATTTTTTAAAAGGAGTATAAATGGGAAATAATCCAAAAAGTGGGAGCCAAGATTATACAGAATAAATTCTATAAAAAAAGAAAAGAAAAAGACAAAATACACATGTTGAATATCAGAATTCAGAAAGTAAGTGAGATGGCACAAATGGATGATTATATCCAAATATTTGAGATATAACATTGCATAAAAATGAAAGGAATTTTAATGGCTAAAGTTTGAAAACACAGTTAATGTCAAGCAAAGGAGGTCAGCAGTGACATTGCTTTGCAACTCGAGGTGACTGGAGAAGAGGTCAAATGTGTTTAGAAAACGGTCGTACATTTTTCTTAGCTATGGATTTGGCTAGTCAATAGGATTTATAAACAGTCTCACTATGAACTTAGTTGTCCTCAGGGGAAAGAAAAGTCCTATTTTAATTTAAAAGCAGAAGCTCAAGGGAATCACTACAGTCTTGAGTCTTCTCAGTGAGCTCCATTCCCTCTCAGTGGTGTCTGGCAACAGCAGGTGATTGATGGATATATTAGCTGAATGGATAGACTCAAATCTGTGACCTACTGCATCACCTTCAGGATGTATCGATCATTTGAGTTTGATCGCTAAGGTGACAACAAAAAGATTCTCATACCAGAAATTCACTGGAACTCAGTGAAGAGAAGCAGAAAGTGGACACCAGTCCATTATTTCAGAAGCCATATAGCCAAAGATAATGCCCCAGGTAACTTCCTTTTTCTTCCTCTAGAGAAACATCTGGGTCTAGAAGTTCATTTGAATTCAGTCTATGAGTTCAGAACAGGAAGGGCCTTCAGCATCTGATTCAATCTATAGCATTCACAATCTGAAGAACCAGCTCAACTCTGATTCCACTGCAAATAAGCTAGAAAAGAGTGAAGAATAGTCCTCTTCTAAATTTGGGTAAGCCATGAGCTATTTCTAGATTTTTCCATAGACTCTGGCCACATTCAGATGTGCACATTCAGAAGGTCAGTGTGGTCTGGAATCTCTTTCTAAATAAGGCAAGCCTGGTTTGATCTGGTACTTCTGAGACCTCATTGACTCAAGCGGAGCATAGATCCAAATCCTGAGGTGACTCCTAGTCCTGTATCTCTTCTGTGATCCAGGGACAAATTCATGCATTAGCTTCATGCTTCAGCTGATTCTCTCCAGCTTTTCTGATTGTCATCAAGGCAGAGCAGAACTAGACTGGCTTTCGTTTTTTACATAACAATCACAACTATGCGTGATGATTATAAATGTATTTTCTAACATGTTTTAAGCAGTTGGATGATAAGAAATGTTTTAATGAAAATATGTGTAACCATGGAAGATAGTAGGGGGTGGCTTAGTGAAAGCTAAATCAGCTGTGAAATGGTAGAAGTAAAGAGATAATGGGTTTGTTTCACTTGGCCTGTGTGGGGCATTTTTTTTTTTTAAGTCCAAAGGTAGATTAAATGTGATATGTTTGACAATTTAATATACTATCAGTACTGCCAGTTTAGGTATGTGTAATGTAGTGTATTAGATGTTATTATACTAACAAATAAATTTCTAAAACTAAAGGTCTTAAAAAATAAGTTCATTGTTCAAGTAACTGTAAGGTAGATTTTAGGAGGACAAAGTAGCTTTTCTTCTTGCTCTCATGCAGAGACCCCGATCCTCCATCTTGTGTTTCTAATATCCTTCTTGACTTCAGCACCTTTGGTACCCAGCTAGCAGAGGAAGAAGGAGGACAGAGATGAGCATGTGGGAGGAGTTATGAGCCATTCCTGAGAGTGCTGTGAAATATGTTTGCTCACATCCAGTTACGTAGCAAAATCTAAATGCAAGGGGAGCATAGAAAAGAAAACTCCTTATATGCCCAGAAACAAGCAGAAAATCTCATTCAGCAGACAGCAAACAGAATTTGCCACATTTATGGCCTCGATTATGGAATTCTATGATTTTCCAAGATCATTTTGTCTTTAGTCAGGATTATATAGAAACCCATTTCCAGGAAACATGAAAAATATCTTTAGTCTTCAAAATCACTGTTGAAGTGGATCCAACAACCTCTTCGACAGCCCATTCCAATGTCTTAAAACCTCGGAAAGATGATTTGTTTTGTAAGCATGTATAATTCACTCAGTGTAAGAAATCACAAGGGAAAGCTAATCTCAATGTGCCAATAACACAATGAGACGCGTGCTTGTTCGTGTGTTTACATCTTTGTTTTTATTCTCCATGATATATATTTAAAGAATTGCAGAAGAAAATGATAATTTATGACAGTCGCAGGATAATAGTCTTATCATTGTTTTGCCCTGGTATGACTGAAGAAATGGAATCTAATTCAGGCCACATAGCTCTATGAAGTCCTTCTCTGTTCCCTTCTATCCTCATTAAAGTGGAAAAACCCATCTGCTTGGATCATGTAGGTTGGAAACTGAGTAATATCATTTTTTCAAAACAGATTTAATAGTAGGAGTGCTGACCTGTTTGAGGGAGAGTTCAGACCCAGAGAAAAATGTGGTATATGAGTTTTCATATCCATTAGTGTAAAAGAATCAAATTTATTTTTTTAAAGGCAATTATAGAACTACTACAGTTTTTATTTTTTGTTAAAATCTTGCCTAGAATAATCTACTTAATATATATTTTAAATGGTAAGTATTTTTACAAAGGATTCATAATTTAATAATGTTATTCATTTAATTAAGCCATTTGAAAATGAATTCTTAATAAGTCTAAATACATAAATAGCCAGGGATGAAACTGAGAACCACATTTTTAAAACCTATCCCTCAAAAAGAAAATTATAATCTCTGTGGATACATGTATGGTTTAAAGCACATCTCTCTTCAGACCTTCAAGGTGATTTTAATATCCTGCCTAGTGGAATCATTGCCCACTCCCCCAGGACAAGTTGATAATCACTGATCTGGAAGAATAAATATGTCTAAATGGAAAAAAGTCTTAAAAATATAAGTAAGCTTTGGAAATTAGGGCTTTTGAAAAATAAAGAAGAAAAGAATGAAGAAAGATTAACCTCTCAAATAATTTTCCTTTTAAGGAAAATATGGTACTACATTTCCATTTCAGCCATTACATTGTTTTTCCTGTCCTTTCCTGTTCTATCATTGTCTCAAATGACAGATCTACTTTGAAACTAATGAAGATCAAGCTCAGGTCCCCTCAGTGGCTTAGGCCCTTTCCAAGTGCTAGAAGGGAGGGATACTAGCAGCTGCATACAGTTACAGGTTTTGTAAAATTTACAAAAGTAAGATATTTTTGCATTATTTTTCTTAAAGCAGACTCTCAAAATTGCATAACTTTCATGTGCCACAAACAACTGGATCTTACCACTGATTGGTGGTCAGACAGGAGTGTATTCAAAATAACTCCCACTCAAATGCCTTTTAATGCATGCCTTCGAAGTGCCTTTCCAGATTTCTTCAAATCAACTAATCAACCTCATTAGTTGATAGGATTCTTTAAAAAAGTAATTCCTAGCCAAAATAAAAAAATAATAACATTCATTTGAGGTAGAGCCACACAGGAAAACATGGTAAATAATAATCAGGATAAATAAGTAGTGCTGCATCTAAAGACACTAATGCATTCATAATACAAATATTTATTGAGCAACTACTGTGCTAGACACTATTCTATGTGCTAGAGATATGTCAATGAACAAAGTAGATAAAAATCTCTGCTCTTGTACAGCTTATATTCTAATGAGAAGGGTAAGATAAATAATAATGAAGTTTGGCAGAGGCTGATGAATGCTGGGGAGAAAAATAAAATAGAAAGGAGGCTGTAGAAGGCTAGGCAATTAGAATGGGAATTTTTTATGGCAACTTTTGTTCAGCTTTATTGAGATATAATTGACATAAAACATTGTATAAGTTTGAGGCATACAATGAGGCATACATTTATAAATTGCAAAATTATTACCATAATAAGGTTAGTTAACACATCCACCACTTCACATATTGACAACTCTTTATTTGTTGTAAGAATTTTTTAAATTCATTCTTTTAGCTCCTTTAAAATATACAATACAGTATTATTAACTATAGTCACCATGCTGTACATTAATTATATCTCTGAACTTTTTCATCTTATAACTGGAAATTTGTACCCTTTAACCACGTTCATCCATTTCCCCTGTGTCCCACTCCACCCCCTGGCAACTACCAATTTGTTCTTTGTATCTATGAGTTTGTTTTTTTTCAGATTCCATATATCAGCAAGATCATACAGTATTCGTCTGTCTCTTTCTGACTTATGTCACAGCATAATGCCCTTGATTTTTATCCATGTTATCTCATGCCGTTTTTTTTTCTTTTTTATAGCTGAATAATATTCCATTGTGTGCGTGTGTGTGTGTGTGTGTGTGTGTGTGTGTGTGTGTGCACGTGTGTATGTGTGTATCCATTACCCATTCATCGGTCCATGGACACTTAGGTTGTTTCCATGTCTTGACTATTATAAATAATGCTGCAGTGAATATGGATGTGCAGATATCTCTTCAAGATAGCGATTTCATTTCTTTTAGATATAAACTCAGAACTGATATTGCTGGAGCATATATAGTAGCTCTATTTTTAATATCTTGAGGAACCTCCATACTGTTTTTCATAGTGGCTGCACCAATTTACATCCCCATCAACAGCACACAATGGTTCCTCTCACTGGAAGGGTAGAATAGTCTAGGAGATTAGGGCGACTGTCTCGCCATGAAGGTAACATTGAACTGATATCCAGCTAAAACATATTCCAGGCATAGGGAAGTGCCAAGTGCAATCCCCCTGCAGATGGAGCATACACATGTATTCAAAGGACAGCCAGGAAGCTAAGGTTGAGACAGAGTAAGCAAGAAGGAGCAGGTACAGAAAAAGATTGAAGAGGCCTTGGGCTCACATCACTCCTGGAGGGCCTCAGCTGCTGTGAGGATAGAGTATTGTCTGGGAGAGAGAAATCCACCCCCATCCATTACCCTTCTTCAATTCTTATGACTGGACTAATAATAAAAATGACATAAAATCAGGTTCACAGGAGAAAAATCAATTAATATGTGCACATGCAAGATCATTAATGGTGCTCCAAGAAATGATGAACCAGCCATCTTTTTATACTTTCTAGACAAAGAAAAATTTAATTCGTGAAGAATTGAGAGGACAAAGACACTCAGGCTTGGGTGCTCATTAGTGAGGAATCTAAACAAAGTTAGAGTTTGGATTGTAAATTAGTAAGGGAGTAACACATTTTGTTTATATAAGCTTTTTTGGCCCTGGATTCCTTAACTTTAGCAATAAGGGTGTCTCTCTTAGTCCCCCTCAAGCAAAGAGGGTACTGTTCACAGGGGAAAATTATTTCCTGCATTCACGGAGACAAGGGAGGGTCAAGGTGCCCTTCTTGCACTGTCTGCTTGCGAGTAACTTTAATTCAAGGTAATGTATATGCCATTTTGAAATATTTGGGGGATGGCCTGCTCTGGGCCCCAAAGTATAAAATAGGAAGCCATTGGAGGATGGTGGGAAGGAACTCACGGGGATCTGATTTACGTTTAAGCAGGATCACTCTGCTATATTATTAATGAACGCACGAGTGGGGAGAAGTAAGGGCATAGCATTTAAAAATCAGTGTTCCATTGTGGCTTTATCAAAGTATTTTTAGTTGCTTCTGTATCACAGAAAAAATATACAGAAATACCCCCATCTCCACCCTTTTAACAAAGGTGTTCCCCTTTTGAGTTTTAGCTTGATGAAACCATGTTTTGAGAAAAACTGCATTTTTGAAATTCAGCAGCTTAGAAGTGGTCTCAGAGAGCAGATGGTTGGTAGTAACCTGTTTCATGCAAAAAAATAAAAATAAAACCAAGTAAATCTTTGGGGGCTGCATCTGACACTTGTGTCCAGTCCAGCTAGGAGACATGTGTTTATTCTCTTACCATTTATACCCTTACTTTGAGATCCACAAATGAAAACATGATGTAAGGAAAACGAATACATGCTTGTTTATTTTATTCTTAATCACAGTGAAGCCTGAATGAAATTTTCAGATAAATTAAGGGCTACCAGCAACTACGAAAATAGATACTTTTTCCACTGTCAACATATATTCAGGTTAAATATGTATTTTTATGACTCAGACTGTTCATTATTTCTAGAGAATTGCTGTAAATATGGACTTCACTCTGCTGCTGCAGGCTTTGCCTCTAACTGCTAATACCACGGCCCACACTGGGACCCATTTAAGATCCCTTTTTAAGCAGAGTTTCAGTTAAGAAAAGTTTCTTTTAATCATTAATAAATCATAATCATATAATTATTTAATCGTAATCATTAAAAAGTAACTTATAAACCTCAAATAAAACAATTCTTGGTTTGGGCTTTTTAAATTTTAAATCTAATAAATATTTTTCAGAAAAATTGGCCTATTACCACCTCATTTGGTAAAGATTTACTAAGAAAGTTCAGTGTGTCCCTTCTGGTTTCCATCCAGATATCAAACTCAAACTATCATTTTCATCTTGAATCTCTTCCTTGTCCAGTGTTACTTGGGAGTATCACTGACAAGTCAGAAAATGTGTTTCCAGAGATTACCTGATATTTTTACTCATAAATAAGCATACACTTTTCACCTTTGTTTCAGGCTTTTGTTTATAAAAATCACCTGTGGAAATAAGGGTAAAATATTCTTGTTCTTAAATATTAGTCCTCTGTGCAAATATACATATTATGTAAGCTAACATGCATACCTCAAATAAGTATAACTCACTAAAGTGTCTAAATATCATGTCCTCTCAGGGTATCCTACTTAAATTCGAGAGGCATTTTTTTTTTTTTTTATTGATTGAGAAAGATCACCATTTGTGTACATCACTGTAAAATACTGTTTTCTGCAGTCTCATCTCTATAGATAATCTGAGCAAAGTAAATATCAAAATGGGGAATTTTGAAAAGTAGTGTTTTCTTTACTCCAGAGAAGCTATTTGACCAGCAGGGACATCTTGAATGGGAAGTATAGCTGGCATAAATTAGAAACAAGTTTTACATATTTGTGATATGGGTATCAATGCATAAACTCTTTATTATAAAGAGAAAAAATATTTTTAAGTAATTATCCAACTTCGGTTACATTCTCATTAAGCTCAACGGTGAACCATTCCTCCCTCCTTGAGTGGCAAAGCACCAAAATGCATTCCATTATATAGCCAGCGGCATGAGTTACAATATCCATGGGACAGTAGAGCACAGGAAAATAAACAGCAATGTAATTGTGACTCGGGATCCCCAAGGTACAGCCAGTGGCTGGAGACTGATGTCTGAAGGACTGATTCTGCTCATTGCAGTCACTGGAGCCCCACCCCGTCGCTGAGACCTCTGTGTCTTCCACGGTTCCTGGCAGGAAATTGTTCTTCCTACTCAGTGAGGAATATCTAGAGAAAAATCAACAGTCTCCACCCTTTCCCCGATGTTATCTCACTGGAATTATGGAGTGGGGTGGAGACATTAACCAGCTAAAGTAGTAAGAACAATCTGGCTCCAGCATCTGTCACCTTATTGATTGCCAGAGCTGATGCAGGTAACTTGGCTGGCCAGCCCTTGTTTCCCTTTCTCTCTCTTCTCTGCCTTTAATTTCTTCCCAGAGCAGTGAGCTCAGGTACAGAGAATGACCTGTATGGAAAGTTCCCCTCAAAGATAAAATGATGACTCTTGAAATAACAATAGCTGCTAAATATTGAGAATGTAGTAGCTGCTATGCATTGTGCTAAGTGCTTTCTAAACATGATCTCTTCTAATTCTTATGGTGGCCTTAGAGCTAGGTATCAGGAAGTGGAGGCTTAGAAAGGTAAAGTAAACTTGCCCCAGAGCATGCAATTAGAGAGTGGTAGAACCAAGATTTGCAATTTAACATACATTTTCTAACTTCATCCTAATAGCAACACTTTTGGTCTTTCCCCACCTTCCACTAGGAGTTATATTAAAACCTAGTCCCAGAAATAGCCTTGGCATTCAGGATGTATAAGTTGATCAGAATGTTACTTTCAAAGAGTTAACGTGTGAAGTTCCATCCAGGTGAGGAAGCTAAGACATGTTCTTATATATTGTTTAATGGTTAACAGGAGGCTCTGCATTAAAGACACACATAGGGGCCAGCCTCTTAGGCTCTAGAATCAGCTTGAGTTTAAAAGCCACTTAAGAACTTATGGCCTTGAACACATTACTTAACATAGAGCTGCTTCTCTGTTCTTTAGATTTCTCATTGGTTAAGTGGAAAAAATAGTGCCTGGATTATTGTGAGAATGCAATGTGATAACATTTATAATGCACAGAGCACAATGCCTAGCACATGGAAAGTACTCCAAAAGTTTTATCATTATCATCATTATGATGATTATTATCACCATCCTAATTATACTCAGACAATATTCTCCCACGCCCAATTCTTTAGTTACCAAGCTTTGGCTAATTTGGCTCTATCTAACTGACAATAAGTCAAAAGAGTATTCATTATATCAAAATATTGGCGAGAGAATGTGTTTGGGAAATTCACAACTGATCTCTTTTGTACCAGCATGTAAGGTTAGGATTACCCGATCATCTTCTTGTTTTATTAATAATGCCATGACATGGACTGTTTATAAAGTTATGCTTCAAAAATAAGTAGCTTATTTGAAGACACATGTTTTCAGCCTAAATTAACTGAGTGGAGATGTACTGCTTCGATTTGTCCCAGACAGAACTGAGTGGAGATGTACTGCTTCGATTTGTCCCAGACAGAACTATTCCCAAGGGGAGCCCCTTAATTCTAATATTAGAAGGAGTTGATGAATAAACCTTTTGGTGGGAGAGGGGACGGCACTTTGGTTTATTTATTTTTATATTTTGTTGATTCCTTTTTCATTTCAAAAACAATGTATTTATTTTAGCAAATTGAACAATTTGAAAGTATGCAACTGAAGAGTTAATAGTCTTCCCCATCTCACTCCCCTGAAAGATCAGTGTTAAAAGCTGTTGTGTGTCTTTCCACATATTTCTTTATAATAAGATTCTGCTAATACTCCTTACCAAACTTTCCATAAACACGCCTAGCCCTACCTATTAGGTCGAACCACATGAAATTGCCATTGTTATAGCTCCTCACCGTTTTTTAATATGAGCCCTTAAATTGAGTCAGACACCGAATGTTCTGTTTTATGCACATGCCTTACTTATTCCTTCTTGGGTTTGCTTTTGCTGCTGTACTTTCACCGCATACCCTCCATCCCCATTCTTTGTCTGTTCAGGCTGCCATAACAAATTACTACAAGGCTGGGTGGCTCTTGAACGGCAGAGATTTATTTCTCACAGTTCTGGAGGCAGGGGACAGTGTGCCAGCAGATTCAGTGTCTGATAAGGCCCACTTCTCACATGGTAGAAGGGGCAAGGAAGCTCTCTGGGACCTCTTCATAAGGGTGCTAATCTCATGCATGAGGGCTTCACTTTCCTGGCCTAATCACCTCCTAAAGTCCCCCACTCCAAATAAGATCACATCTACAATTACATTTAAACATATGAATTTTTAGAGACACAAACATTCAGTCTGTAGCTCCCACCCCAACTCTACTCTGTCTAGACAATTTTTAACTGCCCTTCAAAGAAGAACATTCTTCAGCTTCTTAAACTCCCTTTACATTCATTGTCTAAATCACATTTTCTAATTTCCTCTGTAACACAATTTAGTAATTTATTATTTATGTTATTTAATACAGATATGTCATATGTTTTGTTCTTTTTCTCTATTGCTTCATGTTATGTTGCCTTACCTAGCTTTAAGTGCCTTATAGAGAAATGCTATGTTTAAATATCTGTATTTATTCAGGCGCTCATCTAAGGGCATAGGAGAAACTGTAAAAGTTTGTTTACTGAGTCTTTCATAATGCAGTCTCTTTTCCTATTAAGTAATTTACCAGTACTGGCATTTGCTAATGCTTACGCCTAGGGATTCTGTAACATTTGTATTATGTTTTCCTTGATAATGAATTTTTATTATAGGACAATTTAATTTAATGGAAATCAATCATGCAAATAACCTCAGATCCTGACCCCAAAAACTGTATTCTGAGAAAACTCATTACCGAAATTTGGATGGATTCTCCAGATCATTAATGATACTCATATTACATTACCCCAACATAGTAGGTATTTCATTAGTTATGTAAATTCGATTAAGGCTTTAAGAGGCTTTTTTTAGTAAAATTCTTACAAAACATCAGTGGCCATTTTTAGGTCTTCATTCTCAATCTGTAAAAGCTAATACTAATATTTTGAGATGAATATATTTTTATCAATATTTGGTAATCACTTCCTATAAATCTGAGGTTTTATTTTTGTGGATAATATTTAAGAGGTTGTTTTCATGAATCTAAGAAATTATTTAGGCCTTCAAGTTTATTTACAATAGACTTTCCTTATTTATGAAAATTATCTCCATCTAGTGGACAACTTGTTATATTACAACCTACAGAGAAAAATAGAGCCCCTTGAATATGCCATATCAAAGCCCCTAGAATGTCCCATATCAAACACTTTATGACCTATTAATAAATTTGTACTTAATAAGCAATATTATGGCAAAAATGTTAACTGTTTTAAGGTATTAGTGTTTGTTCTAAAACTTAAAGTGGAGAGTTTCTTTAAGATCTGCTTAATTTAGTTAGAAAAACAATAATAAAAAACAAATTACTGTTATTTTTGGCTATATTCATATTTACTCAATTAAACTAAGGAAAACTAAAAATCACACTTCCACATCTCCTATATTTCTGTTTATAGGAGATATAAGCTTGCTTTTTATTTTTTAAAACAGTAACATTTGAATATTGATGGGAAATCAACTTTTTTTTAATGTGTTCACATTAAATCATCCTCATGCTGAAGAGCTTCCATAACTATCCATAACTATCCTCTGAGAACAGAAATCTCTTATCCTCTCTCTATTCAGAGGTCTTGAATGTCTTTTCAGTTGTGTACTGAATGCTTTCAAAAACGCTCTTTAAATAAAGTATTACTCTTCTATAAAGACTTCTCGACTATCCCACCTTGGAGTAATCTTATCTCCTTCGTTTTTGTATCTCAGTGTGTACTCAGTAAGTACTTATTTAATTAAGCATATCTAAGAAGAGCTTGCCAGAAATCCCTAATATGTCTTTTTAATGATTAGAGATCCCTTTCTCCTTTTGGCCTTCCTCAAGATTGCCAAAAGTCCCACATACATGAAGTGCCTCTCTGAGTGAAACAAATATTCCCTGTTTGGGTGTCACAGTTACCAACATACATTTGTGGTTTACGTAATTATGCATTAGAGCTGGAAGAATTTCAGGAACAGTAGATAATTAAATCCAGTTAGCTCAGTAACTTTGCTCAGGTCACTTTTCTAGGAGCTGGTATTCTTTTCTATAAAATGAGTCTGTTCAAATAGATAATCTCTTATTGTCCTTCAAGGACCAAATAAATGCATTTATAAAGTGACACAATTCTAAGAAAATTTTAAATTGGAAGACAAGTTTATGACTGGTCAAGCTATATTATATGTTTTTCCTTTTTTTTTTTAACTAGATGGATTGATTTGAAGTCAATGTTTTATTTAGTCATAGATTCTTAAGTGATTCATGAAATATCAAGACTCTAGCTTATTCTTCCACTTTGGCTTTCAATCTTTGTGTTATAACACTATTTATTAATAATTCCAGTGAAGAAAATAAAAATGTTTTGAAATTTACTGGCTAACAGTTTGGGTAAAGACTCTAATGGGTAAAATATTAATAAAAACTGAATTTGAATTAATTTATGTATTTGTTCAACAATTTTTAACCACATTCCTGAGTTGTCACCCTTCTCTCGTAAGAACACATGTGAGTTGACTTTATTTTAATGCTGGTTGATGTTTGATTAGAAAAGCTCTTTGTGGAAGGTTTATATAGATTATAAGGACTGTGATGTTAAAAACTGTACATGTGTGGTTCTTTTTTCCCTCAACTCTATAATCTGTATTGCTGAGCACAATGCCTTTCATTCACGCATGCATTCAGAAAACCACTAGTAAAGGTATCTGAAGCGCTAATGAGTCCCCATCCTCAGAGAGCTCACAGTCTAGGAATGGAGACTAAGTCGTAAGAAGTTTCAATTTACCGTAAATGCTACCAATGTAGAGTGGGAAAGTGTCTTGGGAGCACAGAAAAAGGCATCTCATAAAGCTCTGGGGTATCAGGGCTGCCTTTCAAGTGAATGCTATGTCCTCAAGGATGAATAACAATTAGACAGGGAACAGTAGGATTGAGTAATTAGGAGAACAGAAGGATAGATAGTGATAGATTGAGAGAAGGAAATGGTGGTTTAATATGAGTGGAGTATGAAGTGCCTGATGGAAGAGGGTTGCATATTGAGGCTGGGAAAATAGTCAATTATAATTGAGATGGATTATTAAGACTGTCAGAAATTTGGACTTTATGCTGAGGGCAATAGTGAGCTACTGAATGGTTTAAACTGACAAATGACATAGATTTATTTATTTATTTATTTATTAATTTTAGGAAAAATTACTCTTGGCACAAGGTGGAAAATGGATTTAAAAGACTAATTTTAAGGTTGTTGTAATAATGCAGGTACAGTTGATAGAATCCCAGTTAATATATTGGCAGTGGAGATGGAGGGAAGTGGATACAACAGACATTTGTGATTGGATAAGTGTAGGTGAGAGAAAAAGAAGCCCAGGTTTGGGGAAGCAATGATATTAGGCATATAATGAGCATTTGTTGAATTGAATCCAAATATTTAGTGAATTACTATGTATTTGTTCTTTTCCTAAAAGGAATTCTGTACTTAGGAAAACTTTTCTTTCCAGAATGATTTCTATTTAACTAAAGTTGAGTTTAGAGAGACTTATGTCTTGTATCTGGTTGGTTATCAAAAGTACACCAGAGCTTCTGAAGACAAGAGTATGAAGTCAATGTGTTTTTGCTTTTGTGTATTTCAGTATTATTATTATTATTATTATTATTATTATTATTATTATTATTTACAGCAGGAATTAGCTATAAATTTTCCCACCGTCAGTTCCTAAACTGAAATATCCCTTTGCTAAAATGTCAACATGCAAGTGTTCACAGCAATGTCATTCCTTCTCTTTCATTCACAGTTTTGATGTGGACAATGGCACATCTGCGGGACGGAGTCCCTTGGATCCCATGACCAGCCCAGGATCTGGGCTAATTCTCCAAGCAAACTTCGTCCACAGTCAACGTCGGGAGTCCTTCCTTTATCGATCTGACAGCGATTATGACCTCTCTCCAAAGTCTATGTCCCGGAACTCCTCCATTGCCAGTGATATGTAAGTATAAGGGTGAGCAAAGAGAAGAGGAAGCTTCTATAGAAAATCAAGTTAGTTTATCTCTAGAGTTGATGATGTAATAAAACCAGCAATATTTTTTATCTACATCAGTCTAGAACTTAAAAAGAATGGTAAGTAAAATTATACAAGTTGAAGATAAATGGTAGATTTAACTTGAGTACACTCACTCTTGATAAGAAACAATTATTTTCCATAGATACATTGTATGGGAAAAGTGAGAATTAAATTTTTAATGGAAACATTTATAATTAAAACATCAACTTATATTCTGGTAGGACCCGAGTTTTAGCTACACAGCCACATGAATATAATATTTCAAAAAGTTTTAAACTTGGCTTGAAAATCCCTGTGATATTAGAGTGCATAGAGTTTTGAATATATCTCAATTGATGTACCATATAGATATTAGCACTGGTTTGCTGGATCATTTGAGAGGTCTTTGCAGGGGTTTGCCTAAATTAAGCCATTTTTGGAATATGAATTGCTGGAGGCAAGCACAGAAAACATTAGACAGAATTGAATATCATTTATAAGATGGCACAGCTTGGAAAATAATTAAAACTGATAAGGAGGTTCTCAGATCATATTCTATCATTAACTCATTTCTCAGCACAATTCATTCTTGTGTTTACTATAGAGTTCATTAGCCTTCTAAGTTGTGGAGGCTTCAAAATAGAACCTTACTCTCACTCAGTACCTATGCTGTCATTTGTGGTAACTATTGCCTCTGTATATAGTGTTGGTCTTCCCTTCCCTCCTCTGCATTTAGACATTTGTCCAGTAACACTCACTATCTTCTCATGACACCATGTCAAGAATTCATGACAGGCTGCAGTTAATCTTGCAGGAATTAGCTTATATAGGGCTCCTGAGGGTCTAGTGTTATTCTTCATTTCCTAACAAATCACCATGGTATCCCAAAAGGTCTAAAGGGTGTTCTAAAAATGAAATTGTGCTCTTCTCGTTTTTACAACCTATAGTTTTTGGTTGCCATTTTATTAATAGTTATAAAACGATAATACAATTTATGTTCTAATCTCCTTAGGAGTGACTAGGGAGTGACTAAATTGAAATCACTTTGATTCAAACACTAAATTATTAAACTCATATTGTGTAGCTGTCCCTATTTGAAGCACTGCAGGAGATATAAGAACACTATGTGACAGTGTTTTTGATTTCAAATAACTAATAGTCTATAAAATAAAAGGTCTCAGATCAAATGACTAGTAGAAAAGACAGAATATAAGCCCTAACTTGTGTCCTTGTGTACTACAGGAGAAAAATATCTCACTATCTACCTTTAATTATGCACAGGTCTACACCATCTTTCAAAAAAAATATGCACTTCCCCTCAGCTTTTTTGGTAATAAAACTTCTTCAGTAAGTTATATCTCTCCACGTTCTGCCACCCCCACCCAAAGATTCACATTTGTTCTCTATATTTCCTTACCATGTTGTGTTGCCTTAATATTATGAAATCTATCTTCTATTTATATTGACCTCTGAAAATCCGTTAATTCAAGGCTTGAAATGAATAGATTCCACTTCCAAAAAGTAGAAGGCATGTTGCCAGTTATGAGAGGAAATACAAGATGGTTTTCAACTCCTCGTTTTCATCATCATTGTGTTCTCACTTCTCTCCCACTCACAGACCTCTCCTTCACCTGCTCCTCTTTTCACGCCTTAACATGTTTCCCTAAAGTATAGCCCCTGACCCTCTGGTCTCTTCTGTTGAAAACTCTTTTGTGTAGGGGTTCACCTGTTATCTTTAATCAGATAACTTACCACTCAGTATCTCTGGCCCTGCAACCTCAGTTGAGCTCTAGATCTGTAGCATTTAAATGCTTTCTATAAATTTGCACTTTCTTATTCAGCTGTACCTCACAATCATTAATTAGTACATATTCATCATTACATAAGTGAGCTTCAGATCTATAGCACTTAATCACCTCCTCGAAATTTACTTTTTTTGTTCAATTGTTACCTCATACTCATTAATTAGTGCATATTCATCATTAATTCATTGTATTAATAGAGCCCACTCTTCATCCCTAACGAAATTCCCTTTTCCAATGCTCCTATTTCTATGTTATTTTTTATCCTACTTTCTCAGGTTTGAAGTTTAAAACATTCATTTATTTATTCACACATAATCAAAATACTTATTAAACAACTATGGCATGTTCAAAGCTCCCAATCTGTAGATGGAGGAGGGCTTGCATTTTCGGCCATTATGATAAAGTGCAGTAGCACCCAGAGGAGCAGCATCTGCCTAATGAGAGGCAAGTAAAATCATGTCAGTTAAGGAATGACAATCTGCTTGGTGTGAGTAAGGAAGTGTGGCGGGAGAGAAAGAAGATTTGAATATAGTCTATGGGACTTGAGAGCTACAAAGGCATATAAATGAGATCTGTATGATCAAATTATTTTTTGTTGCATTTTGATTATTCTGTTGTTGAACAATTACATAGTAAAGTGACTACAGGGAAACGGAACATGTTTAAATTCACAAACTAGTTAAATATTATGGAAGCCCATGTCAGGGGGGTGGTAAAGGGATGAAGGGGTTGGTCCAGATGCAGGAGGCAAGAGGCTTACAGAATGTGTGTGTGTGGGGCGGCGGGGGCGGGGGGGGCGTGTTGTGTAGCGGGACGGGGCATAGCCGGTGGAGAAGAAGAATTAAAAAGCTGCTGAAGTTTTGGCTCTGAAGGAATAAACTAATGCTGATGTTGACATTTGGGATACAGGATGGAGAGTGAATAACATAATGGTTAGTAGTGGGTAATCATTTTGGCTTTTACATAAGGGTAGAGCTCTAGAGGAAACCAGACAACAGTTTAAAGGACAAGGTCAGAGAGTAGAAACAACCGTCCAGAGGATGGGGAGAAATTAGAAGAACCAATTACCTTCTGTAATTACTAGGTTTTGGATGACAGCTGGGTGAAGTGTCTTAGTGAAATAACAGAATTAGAAGCCCAGTGAGTTGATGATTGAAAGTGGAAATATCCGCAAGTGCAGGCATCTGTTCAGAAGGTTGATAGGTTACAGGGCAAGGGAAAACTAAAGCTGCTTGAAGGACAATTAGGTTCGAAGGAAAATTTCTTTGAATTCAAGATACTTAAGCTGAGAGAAAGAGTATTAAATATGGAGCTCTAGCTGCTGACAAAAATATTATCATGAGCTCAAGTAAAGGGATTAATCTTGGAAAAGTAATAGAAACAATATTATTTAGGAAGGATAAAGAAGAAAAACAAGTGAAAAAGGAAAATATATATTTGGAGATAGAGGGAAAATGTTTAGAAATTTCATGGCTAATGATCTCTACTTTTTCATTCAAATGGAAAGTATAGCCATTAATAACTAAAGGAAAGAGGAATGAGGCAGCTTGAGAACAGGAGGAAAGGCTTAGAAGAGGCACTCCAACCAAAAAAAGAGAGCAGAATAGAGGAGAGTAGAAAAATGCAGAACAGCCTCCCAGATAATAATGTTGAATGGATGAATGATCAAGTTGAAAGTTATCTCCTCCAACTTCATCTAAGGCAAAACGACTTTGCTTTAGACTGAGACCAAGGACAAACTCGTGGTCAGTTAGTAGACACTATTTTAAGTAGTTAATTATTTTTTAAAATTATAGCAAATTGATTTTTGGATACCAGTGTGTAGATTGTTTCTTTTAGATCCTTTACTCATCAGTACAGATTAAATATAAGCATGCATTTTACAAAAGACCTGCAATATTTCATATTAAATAGTGCTTTTCTTTCCAAAATAAACTTATAAGGATGATGGCTTTATTCATCCATGTACCTATTCAAGTGTTTCTTTATCTGCTAGAACTCAATAAGAATGACAAATTTAATTAGACCATGACACAATTTTATATATTGAAAAATAATGTCTCAACATGTTCTGCTTTCCTGTTTACCCTGGAAATTTACATTGAAGTGATAGGATTTTCCCATGACACTGACTCCTGTAAAGCATTCTTTCTACCAGAGAGATGAAGTTTCTCTGAGAAGCAAGGTGAATATAAAGTAAATAAAAAATTAGTTTCAGTCTTCAATCTGATACTACACATAACTTCTACACAGAAAAGATTATGCTTTTTCCTCATTTGACTTCACATGTGTCCATATGTAGGCCTCTGTTTTCTTACCTAGTTCATGATAATGCTGGGAAGATCCTTAAATGTCAAAAACTCAACCGTACTTTACAGAGAATGACATTATCATATATTTTAAGCACTTTTGCTGATTTTATATGTATTATCCTAGTTAAGCATTCCTATTGAGAAAAGCCCTTAGAAATTTCAAATACAAACAGTACCAGTGAAGTTTTGTGATTATCTACTTGAATGAAATGTTTTGGAAATGCTCTTTAAGTTGAATTATACTTTAATTTATTGAGAAAGAGAGAAGGAAAATAATCACTTTCTAATAGATAGATGTCATCATCTTATCCTCTATAAATAAATACTAGGTAAATACCTGAAGAGAAAATAATATTAATAATGGTGGTAATAATAATCAAAGACACATTGAATGTGTATATCACACTTCACTTTTCCAAGTATTTTCACATCTGCTATCTCACTTGATACTTTTCAATATCCTATGGATAGAGACATTATTATGCCATTTTACAGATGAGATCTAAAGTCCTGAGAGCTTAACCTTTTTTAAGAACACAACAAACACTTTGATCATTCCCAGGAGAACAGTATTTTGATAAAGCCATTATAAACAAAGTGCTATGAACTACCGCAGCAAAATTGCTGAGAAACAGAAGTACCTGTTGACCAAATTCATTTGACTAAATTAATTACTTGGCACTATGAACATTTGGTTTTCAGTTATATTTTAAGAATAAAATAAGACGAAAGCTCAAATTGGTTAGAGATTCAATAAAGAAAATATAGGACTAACTCTTGAAAAAATATATAATGCTACAGGACTAGGCTAAACTCAGCATCTAAACAATTATATTTATATAATATAATTTTATGTAAGGCAGAAGGGAATTTCTTGGCAGCTTTGCTCAGAAGTCTGTCGCATAGTTTGTTAAATGTATCCCCAATAGCAATTTAATTCTTAGGAATAATAAGAAAAAAAGAAAAATTTAAGTATTAGCATGAGTACAGTAAAGAACTAAATACATGAAAAGTAAATTTGAACTATCTTTAATAGCGAAAAGTATTTTATAACAATAGGAACAACTAGATAACAGAAAGTTGCCTAAGTGCTGTCACAAAGAAAATAACAGAATAAATGGATAATTACATAAGATGTATGTAGTTTTTTCCTCTTAAAGTTCTTCAAAATGCATTTAAAGGTATTTTAACTTCTGAATAACAGTTACTTCTCTTGTACTTCATCTAATAATATAATGTTGTTTATATTAGCCAAATACACAGACATTATACAAATACACTGGGAAAATTAACAGGAGAATTATCAGTGATAAGACCAGTAGAATTTAGTCATAAACGTGTAAGTTTATTAATACAAGCTGCCTGTTAAACCACTTTAATTAAAAAAGACATTTAATTTACCTGGATAATGGGCCCTCTAGTCCCCGTCTTCTGCTGAATAAACACCAACATACAGAATCTATTAACTCTAACTCATACGTACACACTTATACATACAGAATATGGGGAGAGGGCATGGAAAGGGCAGTGAGGAGAACGTGAGTGTACTCAATATATCATAAAAATCTGGGGCACACTAGCCAATTAGTACCCATCACCATACAGAAGTATAGAACCTCAAGGGGAGGGAGAGGTAGATAAGGATCTAAAGGGAGTCAAATATATGATGACAAAAGGAAATTTAACTTTAGTGGTAAACATACAATGCAGTATATATATGATATATTATTAAATTATACACTTGAAACATATGATTTTATTAGCCAATGTCACCACAATAAATTTAATTTTTAAAAAAGTATAGAATCTCATTGATCAGGCCTTTAGAGTGCCCCATGTAGGCATTCTCTCAACTAGTGGAAGATATACCCCAACTGTATCTCAGATTACTACCCTTTCTTTAGCACTTACAAAGTCCTACCACCTTTTGAGACTCTAATTTGAATTTTCAATCATAGCCTTTACCCTCAACTTCTTGTGACTACTGAGTAAAAAGGCAATGTTGCTTCTAGTCCTGAGTTTGAAAAAGGAAGAATGACAGCTTATGTGTCTATTCATCTCTTCTATTACAGGTTACATTATTCTTCCTTAGTATTACTAGCTTATCTTAAGATTAAAAATAGAAAGATATGTAGCATTACATATCTAGTCCTCACTAGATCTAATGAAAACTTTGTATTCCCACTTAGCTAGGTTTTAGATCTTACTGAACTAATGAGCATCTGTCTCCTTTCTAAACTTGTTTTGCCATTTGAAAATCCTCTAACACTATCCAAAGAAAAGTACCATAGCCAAATAATTAAATCCTTAATTCCAAGTTTTCCCAACTGAGGGGTATATTAAGTGACTATGTTTTTAATTGATATTATCATTCTTTTACTCATTCAGCAATTATTAATAGCACCTACCCCATGCCAAGGTATTGTTTGAAAACATCAGAGATATATGAAAACAAGACAAAAATTTTGTTCATATCATTCATTTCTGTTTTATTCTTTTTAAATTCTAGATAGAAAAAGAGGCTTACCCAGACAGTATTGAGATTCTTATGTAAATTCCTATTTTTCACTTACACATCAATCACTTTAAATATTTATTTGCTTGTCAGTCTTAAATCCTTAGTGAATTGTTCTCAATGTCTTTGCTGTTTTCTAAGCCATGTAAGGAAAAATAGTCACACTGCCAAAACATTTATATGATATGTTTCTTGAGATAGTCTAAGGAATGTTAGTAAATCATCCTCACTACATCTTTGCAATATGGAACATTTAAAGATGTGCATTATGAATATGGAGAAAACAAGCCTTCAAGAAAAATCAAGTCAGGAAGACCAAACACTGGATTTTGCTGTCAGATTCCTGGCGCTTTGTTTTGTGGTTCTGGACAGATTTGCTGAAGAAACTTCCCCAATTTTCCATCTGCTTATTGCATTTTCTCTCAGGCTTTGTGTCAGCTTTCTTTAATTATTTTGAGACTTTTGGTTTTTTCTTAACCTTGATTGGAAAAAAAATAATGTCCAGCCACTGACAACCACAGGTACGTCTAAACATATGTACAGCATCAGTTCTTACAATCCCTTCATTAAAAGCAGACAAGTTAAAAGCAGAAAAAGAAAGAACAGCTGCTCGCACCTCTGCAAATGTGGGAGGCTGCACTGTGACAGGAAATCATTTAAGCAATTCGGTGA
>NW_011888962.1:914382-964188 GCF_000151845.1 Pteropus vampyrus
CAAGCTGCCTGTTAAACCACTTTAATTAAAAAAGACATTTAATTTACCTGGATAATGGGCCCTCTAGTCCCCGTCTTCTGCTGAATAAACACCAACATACAGAATCTATTAACTCTAACTCATACGTACACACTTATACATACAGAATATGGGGAGAGGGCATGGAAAGGGCAGTGAGGAGAACGTGAGTGTACTCAATATATCATAAAAATCTGGGGCACACTAGCCAATTAGTACCCATCACCATACAGAAGTATAGAACCTCAAGGGGAGGGAGAGGTAGATAAGGATCTAAAGGGAGTCAAATATATGATGACAAAAGGAAATTTAACTTTAGTGGTAAACATACAATGCAGTATATATATGATATATTATTAAATTATACACTTGAAACATATGATTTTATTAGCCAATGTCACCACAATAAATTTAATTTTTAAAAAAGTATAGAATCTCATTGATCAGGCCTTTAGAGTGCCCCATGTAGGCATTCTCTCAACTAGTGGAAGATATACCCCAACTGTATCTCAGATTACTACCCTTTCTTTAGCACTTACAAAGTCCTACCACCTTTTGAGACTCTAATTTGAATTTTCAATCATAGCCTTTACCCTCAACTTCTTGTGACTACTGAGTAAAAAGGCAATGTTGCTTCTAGTCCTGAGTTTGAAAAAGGAAGAATGACAGCTTATGTGTCTATTCATCTCTTCTATTACAGGTTACATTATTCTTCCTTAGTATTACTAGCTTATCTTAAGATTAAAAATAGAAAGATATGTAGCATTACATATCTAGTCCTCACTAGATCTAATGAAAACTTTGTATTCCCACTTAGCTAGGTTTTAGATCTTACTGAACTAATGAGCATCTGTCTCCTTTCTAAACTTGTTTTGCCATTTGAAAATCCTCTAACACTATCCAAAGAAAAGTACCATAGCCAAATAATTAAATCCTTAATTCCAAGTTTTCCCAACTGAGGGGTATATTAAGTGACTATGTTTTTAATTGATATTATCATTCTTTTACTCATTCAGCAATTATTAATAGCACCTACCCCATGCCAAGGTATTGTTTGAAAACATCAGAGATATATGAAAACAAGACAAAAATTTTGTTCATATCATTCATTTCTGTTTTATTCTTTTTAAATTCTAGATAGAAAAAGAGGCTTACCCAGACAGTATTGAGATTCTTATGTAAATTCCTATTTTTCACTTACACATCAATCACTTTAAATATTTATTTGCTTGTCAGTCTTAAATCCTTAGTGAATTGTTCTCAATGTCTTTGCTGTTTTCTAAGCCATGTAAGGAAAAATAGTCACACTGCCAAAACATTTATATGATATGTTTCTTGAGATAGTCTAAGGAATGTTAGTAAATCATCCTCACTACATCTTTGCAATATGGAACATTTAAAGATGTGCATTATGAATATGGAGAAAACAAGCCTTCAAGAAAAATCAAGTCAGGAAGACCAAACACTGGATTTTGCTGTCAGATTCCTGGCGCTTTGTTTTGTGGTTCTGGACAGATTTGCTGAAGAAACTTCCCCAATTTTCCATCTGCTTATTGCATTTTCTCTCAGGCTTTGTGTCAGCTTTCTTTAATTATTTTGAGACTTTTGGTTTTTTCTTAACCTTGGTTGGAAAAAAAATAATGTCCAGCCACTGACAACCACAGGTACGTCTAAACATATGTACAGCATCAGTTCTTACAATCCCTTCATTAAAAGCAGACAAGTTAAAAGCAGAAAAAGAAAGAACAGCTGCTCGCACCTCTGCAAATGTGGGAGGCTGCACTGTGACAGGAAATCATTTAAGCAATTCGGTGAATGACCTTGTTTTCTAGTAAATGTTATGAATGAACCCAAGACCATTGTTTCACTTCCAGGGAGAACGAGGCTGCGTGCAGATCTCCTGTTTCCATGTCTCAACATCCATTTCTATGTTGGAATTTAGAGAACTTAAGACTAAATTTCTTATTTCCGCCATGGCCAATTTTGTTTTTTTAGCTGGTTATTTTTTATCAGTCTGTTTGTTTTTAGGTTTTTTTGGGGGGAGGGAGGGCAGAAAAATTAGAAAATAAGCATTCTGATTTATGTGTTATCTAAAGGTCCCTATAGTGATTTTTTTAAGTACATTAAAATAAAACTTACATCTAATCATTATTATTTTCAATTATGAATACATTTTTATAGGAGCTAAAAAGAGGGCAGTTGGTAAAAAGAACTTTTTTTACATTAAATCATGGAGTTAATTTCATGTGTCAACTACTAATTTTTTTTGTTCGCTTGTTTTTTCTTGTGCATTCTTTATCCTCAAAACATTGAGTTTCCATTTATTTATTCAGCCTTCTATAGAGATTAGGTCATATTTCTAACGCGTTTTACTAATTTGGGGGTGTTCTCTTTTATTTGTTTGTTTTGCATTTGTTTAAATGTAGCCAGCTTGTACTATTTATCCAGGAAAGGAACTCAATGTTTCCCAGACAGACGGCTTATCTAAAATCTAGCTCTCTAAACACAGTGGAACTTTGAAAGTGGTAAAAGTATGTTTCAAAGATTGAACATACCTAGCATTCATCACTGTAAGTTCAGGATATTTACAAGTTCCACCATGTTTCCTCCTCTGTGGCTTAGCTGTGCAGATGCTTTGAGAGTTAAGTACACACCTTTAGTTTTTTGCGAGTATTTAGTACATGCTTAGGAATATATAAATAAGAATATGTTCTTAAAATTGCCTGGCATCTCTGTGGTCTTTAGAGTTGATATACAATTCTTCTATGAAGTTAGCAATTTATCTTCAAAACAATCATATAAGAAAACTTGGGAAAATATCATTAGTTCAGATTTAGAAATCATAAAATTCTCTCAAAAATGTTGTCTGTCACTGTCTCTGTCTCTGTCTCTGTTTCTGTCTCTCTCACACACACACACACACACACACACACACAAACACACACACACACCATGAATCAGGATCTCGGACTCTGAACATACTGATTTTGAGCAGGAGTTGTTGTTAGACCATTCATTTGGCATTTACAGGCAGGTACAGTGGCCTCTAGATGAGAATGTAATATATAGATATAGCAATTAAACTAAAATATTTACTTCTTTTTCAAGGATAGAGTTTCTTGATGGGCATCTGGGTAAATCTTTTGACTCAGGTTTTTTGCCAAACAGTGAGGAGTTTTCATTATGTTAATGTTTCAGTGCTTTTTGCCCCCCAAGATTAGAATAGGTGCTTTTTTCCCAGTTATATAAAACATTGCCTTCCTTTGGAAAATGTATAATTGTAATTTTGTAAAGATTGCTCAAGAGCTACACTGGTTAACATGATAGCCATGTGACTTTCTTCTTAAATTAATTTACTTAAAATAAAAGTAAAAATAGTTCCTCAGTTGCATTAGCCACTTTTCAAGTGCTAAGTAACCTACATGTGGCTAGTAGATATCATATTGGACAACACAGATAGAGAATATTTCTATCAGAGATTTCTGTTGGACAGTGCTATTCTGGAGTCTAGAATATATATTTCTGTATGGCTTCAGAATAATTGAATCCATTCGAGCGTGCAGAGCAACATGGTGTTGTAAAAACTAAACAGCATTTTGAAGCCTGGGTTTAAATCCAGCTACACTGCATATTTCCATGCCTTGGGTTTTCATGACTCAGTAAGCCTTCTAAAACCACCTGAGAGACTGACCTAGAGTTACTAACTGCTCCCTTTGCCAGGTAAAGGATTTTAACAAGAAAATTCTCATCAATATACACAATTATTTTATTTTTAAAGAGAATTTCACTTCAATAAAAAGGGTATATTCTTATAATAAAGGACAGTTTCCAAAAGAATATGCTAAGCTTTTCTAAAATCTTACTCCATGGTCCGTGTTTGTTCTTACTTTGGCACAGACCAGTGAACATTCTGTTGGGCAAGCACCAGATCTCAGCCCGGCATTTGGAAATCACTTACCATGGGCATGACCACCCATGGGACTTAAATTCTTAGAGCCCAGTTCCTTATCTTAGAATGGGGATATAAGCATTCATTTAATGCAGAGTCATGAGATTTAAATACCCATGTATCAGAAGAGCACAGAGTCTGGCAGAGGAAGCACGTATAAAGTGTACTGCTCTCACTTCTCTCACTTTGATCATGCCCTTCCTTTTAATATATCAAATCTTTTTACCACATGAACATCTTTAAAAATTGTTATACTAGCTACCCATAAATCTTTTCCCCAGGAACCCATCCTGGAAAAAAACTAGAGAGCAGGGCCACTGACGTTAAGAACAGCCCTGTCAAATAAGATAAACCGTGAAAGAAGAACCCGTTCCTAGAACACAGAGTGAAGGCACTTGTGAAAGCTTGCTGTGTACTTTTTCCCCTTCCTTCTTCCCTCTCCACGTAAGTCAGCACTCAGAGCTATGTCACAATAATATGTGACATCAACACTCCTGGAAGTCTATTGTATTGGCTTTTATTAAACAAAATTAAATATGCTCAGTGAGTGTGCCTATACACATGTACAAAACATTTTTAAATTACTAAAATTGGAAAATATCTTGATATATACTTTCGAAAACGGATTCTTTTGTACCACTGTATAACTTGCAAGCTTGAGGACGTTTATTGGCATCATGTACCTTCTCTAACAAAGACAATAGATGTTTTATGATAAGTAAAAAAGACATTACACCTCACACTATAGAATTTTTTGCTTATGTTGCATGAACTCTAATTCTCTTTGCTTTATCATTGAAATATATGATATGAGCACACATGGGCCAAAATTGAGGAGTTTTGTTTTAAGGACTTTTTAGATCAAATATCGGGCCAGTCTCTAACCTGTAAAATGTTAAGAAGTGAGCAAATAAATGATTTAAATTGCAGAAGACTAAATAACTTCTAAGGTCACATCCATTTCTAAAGTTATACGATTTTTTAAAAATATTTAATTTTTTTAAGACTTCACTTCATAGAGCAGTTTTAGGTTCACATCAGAATGGTACATTTTTTACAATCAATGAAACTGTGTTGACACATTATATAATGTTTTTAATCATATGAAGTATACCTTAAAATGTAATGTTTGTAGAGCAGATGTGCTTTTCTATTGAGTAATATAGGCGAAATAATATAATAAATTCTCTTTATTCTGTTAAAGATGGTAGTAGTGTTTTTACCTGTAGTAGATTTCCCCCACTTCATCTGAAATAGAGAAGGCAGAAAACCAAAATGCTTACGTGAAAGAAAAGGGAGCTCACACAATTTCCTTAGGATTATACACACATACACACGTGCACACATGATACATATATAATTTTACACATAGGTATTTACATATAAATGTATATGTACATAGATGCTATCTTCAGAAGCCTTTGTTAAATATGACATACATATCGTCTTGCTACATTCTGAATATAGTCATACGACATTTAACTATCAGCCAGAACTATCAAGAGGGAAAACAAAATTTTTTAATTTCATTTTATTTATTATTTTATTTTAGGATTTTAGGACAAGAAAATCAGTAGGTGGGCAGAACTTGTTTTGTTTTATAAGTTACTGGTGATATTTTGATATATATTTTTTTGCATTTGTATGTAACTCCTATTTTTTATCTTTATCATACATATCACCTACATGAAATGGAAAATGTATTAAGATTGTGCATTGTTTTGAATGTGCATTTGGCATTGATAAATTCATTACAGATGCAGAATTGCATAGTGTTTAAGCACAGAGCCACGGAAGTCATGCTGCCTGAATTTGAATCTTGACCCCATCGCTTCATGAGCATGAGATATTTTGGCCTTGTTCCGCCTCCCTTTCCTCATTCACAAAAAGAATTTAGTAAGAGATAATCAATATAAAGTGCTTTGCACAGTGCCTGGCACATAATAATCATTTGATGAATGTTAGTTATCATTATTGTTTTATAATAATTATAAATTTTTGCAGTTATTACCATCATTATTTATAATATTGTTGGATATTTGTACTGTTTTCTTTAAGTAATTATATTAAAAGTCTGTTTTAAGAAATAAAAAATAATAATGGTATCATATTATAAGGGCCCCAGTGCTAAAGTCACGAAGACGTTAAATTAATTGCTGGGTATCAGTGAAAGAGATTTTAGGATAAGCTACCATCTGAGTCTATTGGGAAATTAGAATTTGAAGGCAAAGAAAGGGTTAAAGGTACATAAGATAAGCTTTTTCCTTATAAAGTTAAGAACTTGGCCTCATTCATCAGTT
Source organism: Pteropus vampyrus (assembly GCF_000151845.1). NCBI lineage: Eukaryota > Metazoa > Chordata > Mammalia > Chiroptera > Pteropodidae > Pteropus > Pteropus vampyrus. The sequence goes on from NW_011888962.1 coordinate 920,650, forward strand.
TTTATAGAATAGGGTATTGACTTATTTGTTAAAATTGAGGAACAGTTTATAATTTGGTTTCTCCTTTTTGTTCTAGTATGGAATATAAATACAAAGGTGCTCTTCAAATGGGGGAAAACATTTCAATTTGATGACTGATAACTATAGTTAGAATTACCAAAAAATGGTTGATGCTGCGTATATACAAATACATGCAAATGGTTTTGAGTTTGACATAAAAAATTTCAGATTGGAAGATATTACCTTACAGAACACTGAACTGCTTTAATTTTGCTTTTATATTAATTTATATTATTTTTGGTTGTCATAAAATGTTGTTAGACGTTCTTGCTGAGATATGTTTCTGTAGCTGTGATTTTTGACCAGAGGACTAAACTCTTGTGTTAAATGGAGTCAGTCCTTTACTTTTAAGTGGCAAGAGCTTCTAAGAGGAAAATCACATTCAAGTGTGGCTAAGGTTGCTTAGTTATACAAGACCTTCATTCTCTGGGGTTTCATAAAGGGAAATGCAACTTAATTTTTTTTGACTTACACTGGAAGTTGTTCTAAATTAAAAGGCCAAGCAATATAGAGGAGCCATATCTTCCAGTGAATCTGAAACCAGTGAAGCACAGTTTTTTGTTTGTTTTTTATTAATTTGTTTTAGCAGTGTATTGTCTACTATCACTTTATTAAAATCATAATGCCCCTTCATAAGTAATTTTAAAGGCTTCATTATACTCTTAAATGTGACATTTATAATTTCTCAGAGCCAACTTAACTTTTTTGGAAAAACAAATGATCTTTTTGAAGTGATATCTGTAGAAAAATATACTTTGGTTCTGTACGTGGTAGCCAAATTTTCCTGAATACTTTTATTGTCTGAAACCATAGTTTTGTGATTATAATAAAAATATGTAGTAACAAAATATTTAACATCTCCATGAACTTAGCATTCAATTAACCTAAATTTTCATGTAACATTTTAATATTTAGCTTCATCTAATTTGTGTTTATCAAAATAAGTATGTTTTCTTTACTAAGTTGTTTTTAAAGGAATGAACTAAAATCTGAATAATTCATATAATTATTTATTTTTAAAATTTTAAAATAAAATCAGCACTTATATTTTAGTGCATTTAGATTGATATCTGCTTGAAAATTTTAAGTATTACTAAACATAAACTGGAATCAAAAATGCTTTAAAAATAAAGGCATGTAAAATTTTTCATTATTCAATATATTTAATGTTAAAAGCAAAATATAAAATTGAATATACAATATAATTCTAATTGTGTAAGAAATCATGTATTCCATAAAAACCATATACAACTTACATGTGTTCTCATATACCCAGAAGGAGAATTTTTTCAACAGTTACCTTTGGGTGGTTCTTTAAGTTTTTCTTTATTTCCCAAAGTTTCTATGGTTGAGATGTGTTTTACATTCAAAACATAAATATTATTTTTTAAAAGCTCAAGTACATTGTGTTATATATTTGCTTTTTTTATATGTCTGTACTTCAGTGGACGTGGGAGTAGAGAGTGTGAGTAAATGTGTTCCTCTTGTAGCTAATTCTTCACTGTTAACAAATAGCCTAGGCTCCCAGAAACATTTTAATGTGCATACTAAAAATGAGAACATACTTTTTTCCTTATAATTCTAAAAGAGGTGGATCAAGGGTGAATTAATATAGGTGATAGTTTTGAGTCTAAGGGAAGAAAGACACCAGGATTTGAAAATATCAAAATATCAATTTTCTATATGTCTATCAATTCCTTAATCCTATTGACAAACTTCAGAGAATAATTATTTTTTTCTAGTTTTATAGCAAGAGAGAGTGACTCACAGAGGATCAAAAAGTTTTGACAAGATTAGATTTAATAAAGTAAGCCTCAGACCATGGCTCCTCTTCAAAGCGCTAGTTAATACAACCACTTGTCATACTGAAATTTGCGATGTGTGATATTCAGAGGCGGCAGCTACTTTATGGCCACTATTGCTCTTAGTATCAGAGGATTGGGGTTCTTTCCTCAATAAAGTATGAATGTTCTTTTAAATAACTGCATCTCCTTTTCCTTCTGGTTTGGTAATAATAAAGCATGAAAAGATTACTGCCTAGTTTTTCAACACACTAGTTCAACACCATCTTGAACTAATTTACAAAATTATATTCTCACATGCTGCTGTTGGTTGAACTTATTTTGTAAGATGACAAGGGGCTTTTCCACACTTAAGTACTTGAATCATTTCTGGATCCTAATGAGGTCTCTATAAGAGGACTTGCTTTTTAGTTTTTTTTTGCCGATGTTTCTGGCTTCTTATTACAGAAAGATGAGTAGTGAATAATACAGAAGCAGAGAAAGGATCACCAAAGGCATAGTTAGGGTTCATTCTTAACTCTACTGTCATTGCACTTTGGAAAAACAGAAAATTCACTAGTGCACTTTAAGCTTTGTATGCCCTTGCTTCCAGGGGTACTCGCTCAGGACTCACTCAGCAAGTTATCTGTGGTATAGGGGAGAGGGAGCCTCCCTCCAAACCTAGGACTGGTTCAGCCCATGATAACCAGGGCAGGTGACTAAGCACCTCCTTCCACACCATGAGACTGGAGTCCAGTGTAGCACTGACTCTGTGGTGACAGTTACTAGGGTACCAATCTCCTCATCACCCATGTACATATGTGCTCACATACATCTGTACAATGTCAAAAACAAGCTTTTGTTTCTGATCTTGCCCCGCAGCCCTCACTGTCCTCCAGCTGTCCCTCATAAATACTCCAATTCAAAAAAATAAAAATAAAAAGCCAATTTTTTTTTTCTTAAAATACATTTGTTGCTTCTTTGGTAAAGTTTGTTGTCGTTATGTTTGTTTTCATTTAAATGAAAGACAATGTTACATAATCCTCTCTAGAAAAATCATGTCACCAGGATACAATTTTAGGTCTCCAGGAAAGGCTTACTGTGCAAATTTGAATCTAGCTTCTTGCCAGTTTATGGAAGATCCTAACAGTCTCTTCCCATTTTAGAAAGCATAGATAATCTCGTTGTGTGGTATTATAATCCCTTCTAACTACACTTCAATCAGCTAGATTTTCTTGTTTAAAAATCTTGTTGGGAAAGTTGTTCAAGTGCAGGATTTCAGAATCACTTTCTATCATAGGCTATTTTGGGTGCATTAAAACTCACACATACTTTAAGCCAAATTGTATATAATAACAACATAATCTTCTGTGGATCTTAATTACCAGGTTTGATTTTTGATTATTATAAGCAAATTATAGGATACAATTAAAAATGTTTATATATTTTCTTTCATACTCAAAATAATATTTATATTACCTACATCATTTTACTTGTTACAGTAGGTTTGATAAGACATTCTAATATTAAGGTGAGGAATTTAGACAAAGATTTTAAAATTATATATTTGGTATATATGCAAAGATAATTTAAGCATTATGTAATTTTTGAAAAGAACAGATGTAGTATACAACCTGTCATTTATTAAGAACATTTGCCACTAAGCGCAAGAAGAAATTTTATTATTACTAAAATGAGACAAATGAAATATTTGGCAAAAAAAAAATTCTGGGCAATTCAAAAGACTGAAATATTGCCTTCACTAAAATTATAACTGTCTCTCTTTATGCTTTGACAGGGAAAGGAAGCAAGGCTGATAAATTACCTTAAGTACTGTATATTCTTAATATATCTTCTATAGTGCTTAGGAATAAAATACAAGCAAAAAAGAATCGAGTGTTTTAATAAATATCCATACCCTTTTCAGTTTAGAGTGATTTGAATCCATTGTAATTAATGTAAAGAATTAGAAAACTTATTTCTAAGGATTAATTTCAGATTGATGATGTGTCTTGGACTAGATGACTTAGTTCTTAGAAAATGAACTTGGCAATCAGGCAATTATAAAGAATAAAATGGAAGAAAAGACTATACCTTGGAAAAATATTTAGATTTCATATTACTTTAATTTTGGCTATCTGAATAATCTCTACAAAGAATAGATATTCCTCAAAAAGTATAATTCTGGAACTAAAGAGGTGTAAAATAACACAAGTTTCCTTTAAATTGTGTTACAACCTTTTTTCCTGCTTTTTTATTTTCCCACTCTGAATTTCAAGATCTCTGTGTAATTTAATGATGACCATAACAATTGGTCTAATTATTGGTAATGCTCCATTTACTAATGTCATTCAAATGCTGAAGCATATTTCCTGAGTGTTGTTTTAGGTCACTTAGGTCCTTTTCAGAATTGTTCATGAGCCAATGAACAGTTCAGTTGTCGTATTCTAAGTGAGGGTCATGGCCTGCTTTCTGTAGAATAATTGCATTCACTCTGATTAAAGAGCTTTAGCTAGCTAGATCAAGAAATATCCCATGGAGATTTTGGAAACTCTTCTCACAAATTATTCATGCTAAGAAATACCATGAAAGAACTCTGGGCCCCAAGTGGAATGTTACACAACTTTCCTAGCCTTTGCCTGTCTCTCCGAGACACGTCCTGCTGATACCTTGCTCCTGCATCTCTGGGTATGGTGTAGCTGAGGTTGCTGTAGCAACAGCACATACAGGGTAACATTCCCCTGTAATTGCAGCAGCCGGGACGTGAGTCAGTTGAAAAGTTTCACTGGGTTTTTATTAGTGTATGATGCAGTCCCATGTCATCCACAGTTTCTAGTCTGTCCAAGGCTCGCACACGATGATGAGGAACACTCGGTGCTCATCACCTTCAAATGTGAGATGGTACAGGGGCCTCTCACCGAAGCCACTGCAGTTGCTGGCTCCTTCCAGAGCACTCTGGAAGGCCAAGAGTAAAACTCAAGCCCCACTGCCAGAACTCCATTTCTCCTGTTGCATATCCTGTGTGCTTAATAAGCCACAGTAACCTTGGCTGATGATCAAGAAGCCCCTCTTTTTACCAAGGGAACTAGACAATGATTAATATCCCAGAAGATATATTTTCACCCCTGTGGCTGGAAAGAACATGTACTGAAGAATAAGGATGGAATTACTATAATTCTCTATGGGAATTTATGAAAGTGGAACTTATCATTTAATATTGGTCAAAAGTGGTCATAGAGTTATCAGTAACTTCTAACACCAGATTTGGTTTATTTTTCAGACATGGAGATGACTTGATTGTGACTCCATTTGCTCAGGTAAGCACAGTTTGGTGGATGGGCAGGTTTTTCACATTTGAAAATTCAATTTGGGGGTTAGTCGTGGTTCCTAATTTCATGTAAATCAAACACCAGCACAAAAACAAATTCTGTGGTTCATTCAAGTAATTCAAAGGCAATTCTAGAATACGTGACCTTGAACACATTAGTCTGTTTCCTATAAACCCTTGAACACATTAGTCTGTTTCCTATGGACTTGAAGAGTATCTTTGCCTCTGATTACAAATTACCTTAATGACATACTTAAAGGGGACCATATTTTCTTAATGACATAACACTAGAAGCAGAAAGCTCTATATCATGGATTAAATTACATTTAGTACAATTAGGTACATGATCAGTGCTTGAAATTGAATATTTTAATTCAACTTGATGCTTTATTTACTCCTTTTTTCACATGTCATTTGTACAAAAATTTAACCGAGTGATATATTTGTGTTTATTCTTTTAGGCATACAAATCATAAAAAGACTATGCACATGACATAAATGTTAGAAGGTGATAAAATGATCTAAAGCATTTTAAAATATATATATAATGGTTGATGACCAGATAGATATTCTTTGTGTAGACCACTGCTTCTCAACCATAGCTATACATTAGAATCCCCTAGAATGTTTTTATTCCAGGCTGCACTCCTGATCAATTACATCCAAAAATCTGAGAGATGGATCCAAGCATGTATACTTTTTAAAAAGACCCAGTATTTTTCCAGAAAAAGTTGAGAGCCGCTGGTGTAGGCAGATTTGGAACAGAAAAGGATAAAACTGATTTAATCTAGGCATTAAATAGGTTTAAAGCTAATACGAAAAGTTAATAAGAAATATTGTTGGAATTATTATTATTATTATTGGAAATTATATTATTATTGGAAATATTATTAAATATTGGAATACAAGTCATGTCAGAATTAGTTTTTGTGCCTTGGGCAACTAATTTAACTTCTCTAAGATTTCTTTTTTCAAATAGATTAAATTGAGGACTAGGCTGGAATAAAAAGATAGGCCCCAGTTTAAATTCCATCTCCTCCTCTTGCTAAGTGAATGGCCTTAGGGAAGTCACTGATTTTTTTTCCCAACCTGGTTTCCTCCTCTGCTAAGTGACAGTTCCAAGAGTACCCACCTCGTAAGGTTGTGAAGAGATTGAAATAATACCAAGCTTGTAAGATGTTCAGCACAAGTTCTAGAAAATAAAATACTTAATTAATTTTTAGTATTGTTATCAGTAAACACTCTTTCATCTCTAAAAATATCATGATAGATGGTGTTTTTTTCAAAAAAAATACATAATGGCAGTGTTTAGAAGTAGAATTATGTATAATTCTTTCACTTTTTCAAGTTTCCTGTTTTTGCAATTGCTTTAATTTAGATAAAATATTTAATGAATCCATAAATAATACAACTGTATAACAGTGATTTTCTTATTAATGAAAGCAATTAAAAATAGAATACAACCAATAGAATACAAGCAATTAAAAATAGAATACATCCTTTTCAGAAAGTTAATGTCTTGTTCGCTTAAGTTTTTGCTGGAGATCATAAATTCTTTCCAGTAACTGTATTTCTATGTTCAAAGAAAATTTACAATCGTTCTAATCATACTTGGTGATAGCAAAATCATGTAAAGCTAAGGCTTTTTAATTGATTACTATTGAGAACCCATAATTTCATTTTTAAGAGCTGAAAACTGGGTGAACAGATGAAATCAGGCAAAATAATATGAATAACCATCACCAAATGTAGGAATAATCTTTCCAACTTGAGCTTATTCAGGTAGCTATTCATGCTTGCAACTCAAATCTCTAGGTATTGTTGTTAGAAAAATATATTTATATATATAGTAAAAACCAAAGAAAAATTCTGTATATAGGACCTTATCTTCTTTCTTCAAGTAGTATTTAATAAATTTGAATTGGTCTTTGCCATCAGTGCTCTTAAATTCTAAAGATGTCTAATCTTTTACGTAATCAGACACCTTCCATAGTGTACCTATAATCTCCAACACACTAATAGAATTTCAGTACATGAGAAATATATATATATATATATGTATCAGTAAATATATATATATATATTAGTAAATTCTTTAAATAAATATGGTGCTTAATACCCTTAGAAATTACAACTTTAAATATAAACCAACTCCATGTAATATGTAGACATACCTCATGCCTGAAAATAATCCTGGAATATATTTAGAAGAGTTTGCTTATGATTAGCTTGATGATTCGCAACACTTCGAAGGTGGTCATTGCCCCAGAGGCTGCAGATTCTTTTTAAGTAGTTTCATCATAGTTTCCACAAATGTCCTTTTACTAGAGTATCTGATCTGGAAAGTTCTACTAGAATTAAAGAAAAAAAACGCCTGTTAAATTCTTAGCAATTTCACCACTGATAGAGCATCTTTGGGAAAGCAGGTAAGAAAGAAGGCCCAGTTAGCAGTTTGTCTGTGGCCTTTTCTTAAGCCCCGTTGAATGATTGCCTTATTTTGTTGACCTCCAATTTTTAATACAAGATAGAATATTCACCATTTAGTGCTAAATATTATTAAGCTTAAAATATAAGATGTGCGTGTCACTTGAAGTGATGTCAACATTAGTCAGCCTAATATACCATAATTGCTTCACCAATGGACAGAAGGCAGTCGATTTTAGACAAGTCACTCAGGGACATGCTCAGATAGGCTGAAGAATTCTTCCCTTTCCCCAGCATACTTTGTGGTCTGGAATTTTACATTAAATTCTTCTGGTGAAAAAGCCTTTCTGCCTTCAAAATAAACCTTTTTGCATTAAAAGTTTAGAAAAGAAATATAAGCAAAAGAAAGAAAAAGAAAATTTCCCATAATTCCAAACCCCCAAATAACTAGTATTAACATTTTACTTTATATCCCTTTAGGCTTATTTTTCTGTGCATATTTTCTTTACCATAATTCTTAAAACTGGGTTCCCCGATGTCTGAAGTGACCAAGGTTTTCTCTCAAACCCATCTTATCTTCTGCCTCTCCTTGAGAACTCACTTCTTTATGCCTGAGTGCATCTCTAAAGCTGAGAGGATTCCTGTTTTTTCCCAGTCATGGTTTCCTGTGAAGCTAAGAGAACAAACTCGTACATTATAAGAGAATTTAGGGAGTCATGCAAGGATATATTTCACTTTGAGGGACAGGACTGAACCCTAAAACATCTCGGATGGGCATAATCTTCAGAAACGAATCTGCACGACCCTTCCATCTTCTCTATTCTTGTGTCTACCACACTGTCAGGGTTAGAAAATTTTGCTGATAATAAACCTAAACTCTTTTCCACTTTCAATTTCTCATGTGTCTCCCTATAAGCTCAAGATCCTCTTTATCTTCAGAAAAAGTGACAACTTTAAATATTTGATTTCTTTTCAGTTTGAAATATTCTCCGATGTTCGTGCTGAAATCTTGTGGTGTGGAGATTTCCTTAGTCACGAGGGCTAAGTGCTGAGAGGGATCTCAGTTCTGCACCTTGTCGTGCCTCTCAGCAACTGGCCTTTCCTCCCAAGAGTGCGGCACAATTTGGCCAGAGGTCTTGTGGAGGACCAAGGAACACCAAGGAGACACAATGCTGATGAAATGTAGAAAACCCTGCTTTGTACTCAGCAGCCTCTGGCCCCACCAGTCCCGTTATTTGAAATTGATTAGAATTCTCATCTTGAAGTATGGAATGTTGAAAGAAGTTGTATCTTTGATTAAGGAAAAGACAGAAAATACCCAAATATGATCTTGAATCCCTGGAGAGATCCTCACATCATTTAGACCAAGGAGATATGCCTGATTTAAAAATCCGGAGTAGGAACAACTGAGTCACTTTACCTGACCAAAATACAGCAGCTGGGATAATTTTATGAAAAATGTCATTGTTATGAACACTGTAGAACACTGCTCCCATTGGTAGCAGAACATTGCCAATATTTTTTAATGCCCCTGCCTGTCCCTTCCCCACTTCACCTAGCAGCAGCCATTTTGTAGCCTCAATCACAGTCCCCAACTCACTGAATCCACCAGGCTCTCTCTGGCAGGCTATGAAAGAAGATAATTATCACATTTCAGTTGCTTCTATATTTTAGTTATTCTTTATCATTCATTAAAAAAAAAAATTACAAGTAGCATCTTCTAGGAATCTAAAAATCAATAACAACCTTTGTTGACATAAAAACAGCAATTTTACATGGTTTAACCAAAATGTAACTTGGAAAGAGGTATTCTTTTCTATCAAAATAACCTTACTATCTTGTGAATAATCATAATTTGACGCCAGTTTGTTTGTTTGTTTGTTCTGGAGGTAAAATCAGGGAAAGGAATTCTCCTCTTTCCCACGCCTCCCAAGGCCAGTGCTAACTCACAATCTGTGTTTTAGCACCATCTAGTGACATAAAGAGTATTTGGAATGAAAAATAATTCTCAAAATCATTTCTTCATTTTTTTTTAAGCAGGAGTTTTAATAAGAACTTTATTGTCATGCCTTTTTTTTTCAAAGAAATATCCTCTTTAAATCTTTTTAAGAAATCATATTATACAAGTATGCATTTCTTTTAGGTTATTATGTTCAGTTGTTTAACTTAATGAAGCCCATACGTTTCTCTGTTTTCAGTGAATCTTTTTGGTTAATAAATGTTTAGAAATACCTAAGAAAATCTGAGATTAGTGTATGGAAATAACATTTAATCCCTCTCATGGGCTAGTACATGATCCATCTCAGTGCAAATTTTTTCCATAGCACTACTATAATCTCCTTCCTAAATACCTCATCATTCCCAATGTATTTTTGACATTAACTGATTGCACTTTTGCTCAAAGGGGCAGAAGAGAAAGAAATGACCTTAATTTTTAACCACTAGGCTGTGTAAGAGAAAATCTCAGGGACCTTTTTGTTACCAAGCTTTAAAGAGTGAAGAGAATTACAAAAGCATTAAAACTCTAATGACAGTTCTTAAAGGGTCGAATTCAAGGGGAGTGAGAACTGCCCTAGCAAAAGAATACTTGAACCCTAACTTAGGGGCTGCGTAAAAGCAAAAGAATACTTGAACCCTAACTTAGGGGCTGCGTAAAACTGTTTCCGTCTCTCCCCCACGGCCTACAGTAGCAGATGCCTCACTCTTTGGTCCTGCAGTGCAAGTGAAAACGTAAAAGATTAACAGTGCATTTATGTTGGGGATATCTAGGATTAATCAACTAGGCATAGGGCAATGCCCACTTATAATATTTGTTTGGAACTTTTATTTACACTTCTGCCAATATCATGTGTGTCATAGTACAGAAGATAAGAATTAATGCTTAACATAAAATTTATAAAGTATTATTTGTCCCACCACAAAAACAGTGATCTAAGATTTGCACACATAGGGAATGATATATCTAATAGGTTATTTACTGCAGCAGTGTTTGCAAAGGCAAAATTTAAGTCAACCTAAAAGTCAGTTAGTAGAGCAGATAGGTACCTGAATGCCCGAAGGAGGGACAGACAGGGAAAATTATTTTTTCACTTTTTATTTTGAAATATTTTATGCACATAAGAGAATCTTCTACTGGTTATGTAAAATATAAATAATAATACTAAAATCAACAGATTAATAAATAGAACCCTACTGATATTTTTAATGCCCCTGAGTGTCCCTCCCCAGTTTCATCTACCTGCCTCCTCTCAGAAGTAACAATAATTTTGATTTTTGTCTTTATTATTGAGGGGGAGACATTTTTCCTTCTACTCTTTTCTCTTTAAATTGTACACCATTTAAAGATATAGATTATGAAAAAATAAATGTATTAAATTAAAAACCAAAACAAAAATATATACTTATTATTATAACAGAGTCAAAAATATTTTTACAGAAAAACAATTGTAGTATATCTTTTATGAACTACTGTTTACTTTTAAATGAGCATAGAACATGAATTACCTGCAGTGCAATTTCTCTTTATCCAACTGTCAAATGCAGACTTTTATTGGAATGAAAGTCTCAGAAATCTTAGGTTAAAATATTGCCTAGGCAAAAGGAGCAGTTAGGGAGTGAAGTAATCTCCTTTAAAATTCTTTATTAGTGTATTTGATATTCAATTCTTAAAGCATAAATTAAGCCTGCATGATATAATGACAGTGTATCATTTATCAGATTTATTTCTGCATCATTCAAGATTTCATGCCTAATGAAAGACATCATGGTCTGATGTCAGCTGTTGGCTAGTTGAATACTCTGTTATAGGCAGTGTGACCTTTCATCGCTGTGAGTTGTTTATATGTGGTAATGAGCCAGGTTTTTCCAGTGACCGAGTTAATCATAGTTGGCACCTTAGGCAGCACCATTAACTCCTTCAGAGGATAATGCTATAGGTCATTGTCCCCAGGCATAAATAGCACCTCAGTGACTTAAAGAATTAATGCCAATTTCAATGTCTCAGACATTTTTTTTTTCTTTAGAATTTCTTAGAAAATATTTAGACTGACTTTCGCCTAGGTTAGTGCCAGATGAAAAATTCTCAGAACAATTCGGGAAAACTTCGACCAATTAAAAATTTGGCACCCCCTTATGTTACCAGTGATAGGCCTTTGTAAATTCCTTAAGCTCATGCCAAATCATTAATCAAATGGAATGTTACTATAATAGGCTAATATTCACCGAGTGCTTTCTATTTCCCAGGCACTGTTCTTGGCACCTAACTTATCATTTCATATTATCTTCACAACAACTCTTTGAGGTAGATATCTCAGTTTACAGATGAGGAAACTGAGGTACAAAGAAATTAAATACAACTTGTCTAAATTCACACATTGAAGATATAGCAGGGCCAGATAATCTGGGTTGTTATGTAGTATCTAACAAGACATTTGAAATTTGTGTTTTAGAAAAATTTAACATTCTGGATGTCACTCAGATTACCTATAATCTCACCTAATATAGGCTCCACCCCAGAGGAAACTTGCTCATTCTAGGAGAATGTGAGGGGGCTAAAGCTCTTGTAACTTTTCTCTACTAGTCTCACTTCCTGATTCTTTTGCCACTTTCTATTTCACTAGCATTAGAGAAAGGAAAGGCTATCAGAGATAGAGGGTCCTATTGGTTCTGCCTGGTGTGTGTGGATATGTTGTCATTTATTCAATAAATTTTTATTGAGTATCTTCCGTGGGTCAGGCACTGTGTTCATCTACAGGGTGGTCCCATTTTATGTGAGACATGAATCCCTGAGAACCTTATAACTCATGATTCAGATAACATTAACAAAGAAAAGAATTTCTTTACTAGCTAGTATAGCCATGTAGCAGAGGTGAAATAATTTTTTTTTTTAAATTTACTTAGCTTGCTTATTTTGAAATTCTGACATTCTTGGTGAATTTTTAAAGATAATTTTGGGGTGATTTTTACCTCTGAGGTGAGACTTTAGTGATATTTTATGTTATCCTATTTTAAATTTGCATAAAATGCAACAATGCTGGATATGTATTGCCTGGGATATTGTTTTGTGGCTGAGGAATACAGGAATAGTGTAGAAACTGCTTCTACTGTCACAATATTCACAGACAATGAGAAGTATCTGGAAAATCCTTGCAGGCTGGCCCCTCAGGATTTCAAACAGGTACATGTAAACGTCACTAAATACTGGGAGATTCTTTAGTGTTATATGAAATTAAGTTGCAAGCAATATCAAGTCTTCACTTAAAGCATTTTTTAAGATCACGAAGCCATTTTGAATTATTTTAAAGTTGGCCCAAGTTCAAAAAGTTAAAAGAATCCTTTTTGTCATAGGTCTTGGCCAGCCTGCGAACTGTACGAAACAACTTTGCTGCATTAACTAATTTGCAAGATCGAGCACCTAGCAAGTAAGTTATCCTCTTTCCTTTCCTTCTCGTTGAACTTTTAATACAATGTTTTCTCAATTTGATTGAATTCAAGGCAATATATTAGATTTCTGAGTCCTTGCCTTATTCCCTAACCATTTACACTAAGTCATATGATGTCCTGTTAATTTTCTATCAATACTTTGTAATGATGGTTCTAAGATCAGAAATAAAGCAGTATGACAAATAAATATGGTGTCAAAAATCACCTAGCATAATGAGCCCTCTGCCCAGTTATTTACAGTGAGGGTAAATAACTTTATAGTTTGGGCTTACTCATAAATTAACTATGGATAAATAATCTCATCAAGCCTTAATGTCAATCCAAAGTCATCCTCTTAATTCTAAGACAAGGGTTACTTAGAGTAGCACCACATCATAGCAAAGATTGATTTTTCTGCTGGTACTGACCCTCAGATCAGCAGCATCATGGAGAAAATAAAATTGTAATTTATGTGATAACAGAGGAAACATTTGAAAGAAGGAAAGCTGAGATAGAAAATGATTATAATTTGGGGGTTTTAATAGAGGTGAAATATCTAAAAAGAGGAAATAATTTTTTAAGATTCCATGGAAAACTGATTAGTTATTCAAATGCTCATTATTTTGACAATCTATTATTAACAATAAAATGTTATCATTAAAAAATCAACTCCAAAGAATTTTCCAGAAGAAAAAAAATTCTTTAAATCAGTATTAAGAGCATTGCCTTAACATTGGCAAACAGTTGATCAGACAGGTGTGAAGGCATGTGAAGGCAGCAGACCTACGTTCTGTTTCTAAAGAGATGAGGCCCGTTCTATGCAAGACAGAAATTGTCAAACGACGAATAGAGACAAAACAGATTAAAATGGAAAAGATCAGCTAGAGGATATAAAATTATAGTTTATACTTGATCTTGACTTATAGTGTAATGCCCAGGGTGACATTATACATTATACTATCCAAACAATATTATCTGATAGACTCTACGTAAAAGCTTCTGTGGTCTCTCTTTTGGTCAATACAGTTTTGTATCTATTTTACTGCTGCAAACCAAATAAGCCTCCTTGGGTATCAGAATAGTAGGCTTCAATCTACATACAGCTAAGCTCTATTCTATTCAGTGATAGCAAAGTGGATATGACTCTGGCTCACTACATAATGCCTCAAAGAGAATCAGAATTTCCCAGCTGGGCGCTCACAGATCCACTGAAACACTTCCAAGTTCACCCTTGGATTTTGTGGAAGGCATGTGCTACTTTGTGCAATCCACCTTTTTATATTCTAGAAGAAAAAAATCCAGGGAAAATTCATTTGACCCCTGTGCTTACTCAGATGCACATGGCTGACTTTTATTAACCCATTACTGGTCCCTATCACATTGCTCTTTCTTGCCCTTGAGACTTTTCATCCCAGAAATGAGTTCTGGTTTATTCTTTATTAAATGATTTGTCACTGTAATCATGGACCAAACATTTTATATTCCCTGCTTATCATTACTTGTTGAAATATCAAATCTCCGATTGCCATTTGCAGGATTGGTAGTAGAAAAGATAACAAGTAATGAGTCAATGGTTTGGTTTTCTAAAATTGAAGAAAAGTTTTAAAATATTCATTTGATACTTTTCCCAGACAAAATCAATATTCTCTAAATTTTCACAGAGCAAGGACTAAAAAAGAGAAACTAATATATAAATTATTTGAATAATAAACTTTTAGCAAGAAGATAAAATATATTGACCAGAGCTATATCAGAGTAGCAGTTTAAAACACTAATCCTTCTGTTTTATTTAGCATTAATCAAATTTCAATTTCCTCTATTTTATTTTATAATAAAAACCAAAATAATTCAGAAGTAAATTTTGGTGCAATCAAACACAGAATTTCAATTCCAACCTGACATCAGTAAACTGAAGAGCAGAGCCAAATTCTGTCTGGAACCAAGGCAGTGAGAATTTTAAAAGTACCAGACTCCTTTCCCTATGTATCTCCCAGCCCTGCTAAGAGATTCGTTATCTCGGGAAGGCAGATTTGAACAGGACTCTATAAGAGCTTGCCATCTGCAAAGATGTGTGGCTGTTCATTTAGCTTCCACAAAAGCATCCTAAAAATAAGACAGCATAGCAGAGCAGGCCCTAGAATCACAATCCTTTAGTTCAAATCTCAGCTTTCTAACTTTCTACAAGTGATTCAACTTTCCAAATCTTTGTTTTCAACGTTGGCAAAATGAGAACAATGAGACGATCTGCCTTGAGGTTTCTTATTCTCACAACATGATAATTCATCTAAAGTGCTCATTTAACATAACATCTGACACATAATAAGTGCTAATTATGAGTTAGCCGCTAACAGAAGTACCAAAAAGAAAATTGTAGATATCCTTGAAATTTAAAAAAAAAAAAAAATTAAATCATTATATTTTAAAAGCTTCCAGTTGTATGTAACAACTTTATAAAGTCATATTTCAAAAACTTGTAATGGGAATTCCAGAAATAATATTCTTTTCAACATCATTTATTAAGCATTGATTGAATACTGGATACATGCTGCTGGATTCTGTAGAAAATACAAATTAATCATATAGCATTTTTATTTACCTCAGGGATTTATAATAATCTGTGGAACTTGCCAAACATGAAAAATTAGAGAATACAGGATAGAATTTATTTATGTACCTTTAGCCTATAGTATTTCTAAAGTCTCTATAGCATCTATTTGGACAAGTAATTAATATACCTCTCTAATACATGTATCAGAGATCCTTCTCAATATAAGAAAATAGAAAAGAAAAAGTGTAAATAACTTCACTAATTGAAATATAGTTTATAAGGATTCATTCAGATCTGATAATATACAGGCAATCATGAAGATTTATGCCAAAAGTAAAAGCTTCTTAACACTGTATTAGGGAAACCTATTGTGAATTGACTGCTTTTTTCAAATTCAGAAAGTCTGTGTTTCCTCTGTAAGCCCTGGCTTAACTGAATAGTCAATCAATAAGAACTTCCTTTTCTATGTCTCTATGACATTTATATCAGCTTTTATTTATCCCAAAGTCTGTCACTAGAGATTGATTGATTGATTGATTGATTGATTTTCATTTATTTATTTTGACATGTGTGATCTGAGCTCTAGTATGTGGTGGATGCCCTGAAACTTGACTGGCTAGACTGAAAGAAATCTTTATTTGCATGTCCTAACTTAAAAATAATCTTTTAAATTAAAGTAGCATATCTGAAGTGACTCAGAGAGTCCTCAAATCAACAAGTGCCCCATATTTACTGCTTTGTATTTTCCTCTCTTTTTCAGAAGATCACCCATGTGCAACCAACCGTCAATTAACAAAGCCACTATAACAGGTAAGAAAGATCTGTCCAGGAAGCAACTATGTCTTCCAAGATTGGACAAGATAATAACACCAGTTTTATAATGCAATCGTAAATTTTTTAAATAATTCTTTCTTTCTTCTCTATATTATTTCTCTTATTTATCTCACAAGTTGTCCATTTCAGCTATTACATGGAAAACCTTTATTGGTATATCACTTTTTTAACCATTTAAATCTATGTTTGTACTAAGTTTAGCATTGCTCTGGGCATTAGTATTTTGAGAGCTATTTTTATCAGAATGATATTAATATATCGTAGCTTGGTTTAATGAAAGCAAAAGCATAAATAAAAGATACATTCTTGGTTAATCATTATCCCAGTTGTGTGTAGGAAGGAACACCCTTGCAATAGTCCTGATTTGGAGCCAGAGAGTTGAGAATAAATTCATTCTGAGAGGGGATAGAAGAAACAATTATACAATACAGAAAAGTTCAATGAGATCAAAAGAACAGATGTTGGGGAAGAGAAATAAAAGGAAGGCTGAGGGAAGTAAAGGTCAAACAAATAAAATTATCCTGATTCCTGGGACTTGGGACTTCCATGGGACTTGACCTCAGCTGGACCAAAAACAGAACAAATTATCTCATTTTGCTGAAACTGAAATCAAATTGAATTCATTTAGTCATTTATTGAAACCCCAACGGAGTCATTAAAATAATTGCCTAGAAAAGAAAACCTGCTCTCTAAAATTATTACCAGAAGAAAATTAACATATTCTCTAAAATAGACCAATATTTTATTTAATTGAAGATGTGTTCCATGGACTCCAACTCATAATATGTTGAGTAGTGCCTTATTAAGTTATAGTGAGTACACTTTACTTGTAAGTTAACTTCATCACATCCAGTGGGTACTTTTCCACTCATCTCCTTGGTGATTGCTACATCAGAGTTGAGTCTGGAACACTTGTTAAGTTGTTTTTTCCTGAACGTTTTTTTTTTTTTTTAATAAGACTTGTGTTTTAGTGAATATTAAATTGTCAGTTTTCTTTTCTGTGTTTATCTTTCAAGATTTTATTGGTGATGATTTTCAACTGTCAATTCATAGTCTGTGTCTGGTTCACCAGTGTTCTTGACATCCTTCAGGAGATGAACAATAAGTGGAAATTTCTGAATACCAGAGTTCTTTGGGTAACATATTTCTTCTCAAGAAACCCAAACTCAATGTCAATTTGCCTAAACTGAGATTGAGGTGTGGAATTAAACTCCTTTGATTATACATTCTTTCCTAACTATATTGAGGAATGAGCAAGCTGCCTTGTGTCAGCATGTGCCTGGGGCCTTTAGAGACCACATGGAACCTTGTCCCCAGCCCTAATTAGGGCACTAGGTCTGACCTTTATGAAGAGGGGCAAACCCTCTTGCTACCCCTGACTATTTTTGCAATAAGCAAGAATCTGACATTGCGGTTTAAGAAGAATGCAGTGCTATTTTGGTCCCTGAAGCCCTTTGTAGCTTGAGGTCACAGAGGAGCCAACCCCACGGGAGCAACCTCCCAGAGGATGATGTGTCCAACAAGAGGTAGTGGGTACTCAGTGGTCAGGGCAGCTGTCCAGCCACCCTGGCAGTTGCTTAACACTGATTAAGGAGAGAATAGCTGCACTCAAAGGGCACAGACTTAGTCTTGAACACATGTCAGAGATTCTACAGGAGTTCCTGAAATGTTCACATAGTATCGAGGCATGGGAGCAATACCAGAGGGAGTTATTGAAATCTGGGAATTAAGGCTAACATGGCCTCATTTTTACCCACAAGCTCCTGACCTGGGGCCTAGAGACAGTGGGGCTACAGAAATATCTTATCTAGAAAGGAAAACTAATTAACTGTCATTAACTGCTTAGTGCAGCTGTGTTTATCACAAAGCACAACAGGAAATTAACTGAGTAGAAAAATGAAAGTCATTTTCCTTAACCAAGCATAGTAAACCAAGGTGGGAAAGTGGAATGCAGGGGTGAGGGAATGAGGGCAACTTCAAGAGAAGTTTCCCTTCTCAGAGCTCATTCTGAAAAAGTGGGCCCTTAAAAACATAAGTAATGTCAATAGTTGTGGTTGAGGCTTTAATGAAAGACTTGAGACACACAGTAAAGGTGATACTTGTGAATTCCTTCCTTTGGCAGCTGACTATTCAGGTCCTACCTCCAAGTTTACACCCCCTATTGTTGGAACCCACCTATACTCCTGCAGTAGTCCTGGGGAGGGCGGAGAAGAGTGTTTAAAAAATTCAGTGGAGCACCTTTCTGGATGAACTTGGCCTTCTTAGAAATTTTGTTTAGGGTCTAGAGGAACAGTGTAGCATGGTTAAGATTGTGACTCATCTAAAATGCTGCTGGGGTGCACAGATTCAGGGCGCCCCTGGAAGGTGACTTCAGGGAATATCACCGATGGGGTACCCCTGGACTCGTGCAGTGTGGGTGCTCTGCCTGTCTAGAATTCAAACTATTCTCGATCATGATACATGTGTGGTCCTGAGCAGGTTACACACCTTTTCTCTGTTTCCTCATTTATAAAATTGTGATCATACATCATATAGTTATTGCTAAATTAAATGAGTTCACATGTGGGCTGCTTTTAACACAGTGCTTCACAGAGTAAGGACTCAATACATAATTTTTTATTTTGTTTTGCTTTAATTTAGTTTTGTTTCTAGGACCCACTATGTATGTAGAACTGGGGGTGATGGAAAGAAAGGCCAGAAAGATGAAAGAAAGAAAGGCAAGAATGAGAGAAAAAATTGCAAGGTTATAAGAGTAAAAATTATGGAGCCCCCCCCCCTCAAAAAGCAGTCAAGATGGAAACACTTTCTTTGTGCCTGTCAAAAAACGGGGCCTCCTGTTCTTCCTTACTCTGTCTCTTCCTCTCACCACACCACAGACATTGGTGCCTTTGTGATATGGATGACAAACTATTATTCAGGATTATTTTCAAAATCTGAGAACTTACTTTTGAGTCATAGCTTTTTGAAGGAAAAAAATTAACTATAACTTTTCCATAGATCAATACTCTTCGATTTCTTAAAAAGAAGAGTTAAGAACTTTGACTGTCTACCTATGGCACACTGTGTTCCAAAGCTTTCTTCCCAAGAACTTAGAATGCCCTTTCTCCCTTTGAGATTATTCCATTTGACAAGTTTGTTTTTATATCACTAGGGTTAAAGCATTTTAGTTGCTGCACATAAGAGGTAAATACATAGCTGTAAAATGATCGAACAATTTTTAAAACCTAAAGCTGCCAAGTGTAAGTACATTTATAAAAGAACCTTACTGTATACAGCTATTTTGTTCTTCAGTGTGATATAACAAAAAGAGAGTGCATGACATTTGGAGCTTGAGTGCAAACCCTGTCTCTCTCATTTGCTTTATCTTCTCATTTAAAGAATGGAGATTTGAGGACCTAATTCTTGTGCTGTTGCAGGAATTCAAGGAGAGAAGTTAGATAAAGAACAGAGCTCTCCGCAAGTTATAAGTATCTCACCAGCTGTTTCTTTCTAAAACCCTACTCATGCCTGACTTTTTTTGTTCTTCCTAAAGTTAATTTAAAAACTGGTAGAGGAGGAGGACATTGATGATATATCAGCTTTTCTCGAACATTTCATTTACGGTTTTGTTTCAAACAGTAGTGACAGGATATGTTTAGGAATCCCTATATTACCGAGAGCCAACGCTCACCTGCACAGGTCCTTAGCAGGTGGTGAATAACACAGCTAAAGAGTGTGTTGAAACAGGAGAGGGCAGCAGAGAGTGAGAGATGCCCAAGCCGTACCTGTATTGTGCTGTTTTGTCCTGCTTTTGAATTATAGCCATGTCTCTTTGGGAGGAATTAGTCATTTTAAGCATCACTTTTAAACAACGTTATCTAAAGGAAAGCCATTTCATGAAACCTTGTCATGTCTTTACAATAGCAATTTTCAATGTTTCTAATTGCTATATTTTTAAGCCCTTTATTTAATCATTTTTCAAATTGAGGATTCTTGTGTAAAAATGTAAGTCGGAGAAAGTTTAAACTTCTCTAGTTTAAAGATGAGAGAACTAAGACCTAGTGAGAGAAAATGCTATTTAGAGGCAGAGCTGGGAATAAATATAGGATTTCTTTTTCTGAGTCCAGGGACCTTCTTATACTCCTTTAAAATCAGGTTCAAATTAGGTTAGGCTTCAGACCCACCATAGAAGTATATGTTTTGGAGAAACTAAACAAACTATTAAAGAATATTAATTTTTGAGCAATAAATATAATATTGGATTTTTTGTACATGGACTCGAAATCTAGAAAATATTATGTCCCTTCTTCTCACTAGACAGATCTTTACGTTTAGTGCTGTTTCAGTAATACCTATTGATTATATCTTAGAGGTCCTCAGATAAAGATTAGCAGCCTAAGGCAAAGGATGTTTGGCTTTTGACTTCTGAAAATAGAAGTTCTTCTATCCAACCAATAAAATGAGTACAATTGCCTATTTTTAACCTATAGAGGGAGACAGGCTATGCAGTGACAAGAATAAAACAACACAAGAGTAGTTTTAGTCCAGAAAAAATTTGATGTAAGTCTGAATATTCCTTAAAAATGCATTCTAAATAGAATTCAGTCAGTTGGTAAGTAGAGGATTTAAAAAGTAAGCTACCCAATAATACTGGTCAGTCAAAACACAATGAGAAGAAGCATAATCTTGTATGTTATTGTTTTTCTAAAGCACAAAGCAGTTCCTAAAATCCAACAAGGGGAGAAAAACAAGAAGATATTTAAGTAGAACAATTATTTTGTTATTATCTGGACCAATCATTTAAGATGTTAACCTTATGAAAGAAAGGAAACTAAGCAACTATTTTATGGTAACAATAATAATATCACTATAACCTTACATAGGTCTGCCTTTTAAGTCTCTGTGTATGTGTGTGCATGCGTGTGCACGTGATAAAAACAAGTAGTGTACATAAGGAAATATATATAGTGTATATAATATGAAATATATATATAAATGAGTAGTATGTATATATAAATAAGTAGTATATACATATACATATATAATATATAACACATATATATAGCACTGATAATAGTTGAAAGCATGGGCCAAGTACATAAGGCAAAAGGGATCTAGGTGAGGGGAACATATAAAGCCTGAGGAGGTGCTGAACTAAAATGTGTGTCAGGGTGGTGTTCAGGGAGGAGGATGAAGACCGAGCCTTTGCCGCTAAAGTCTCACCTTCCTTAACCACTAGCAGGCACTAGCTTCATCAGCTAGTTCTTTCTTTATTTTTATTTTTATTTCCTTTAATAAGAGCAAAGATTGTGGTGATGCTTTAATAATTGCAGAGAATGAGTACTCAGTAACCTTTTTAGGAAAGTGATTGCAAAAATGCTGAGAACACATTATGTCTAATAGCTTTAATAAAAAATTAATAAAGATTGTGTATGTGAGTGTTTATACATCGATTTTTTGAAGTTTTTTTGCTTGTTTTACTTTTATACTTAATATATCCAATGACTGTTGAGTGTTCTAAATTTTTTAAGTAAAAGGAGGTTACTTTTACAAAAATCCCCTCATTAAAATGACTTTTCTGGGAAAAACATTGAACTAAAAGATTTGCTTAATTTCATGGAGTATAAATATTGGTTAAACTTATAATCTTTTAAAGGGGTAGAAGTCTGTTTTCTTCCTTATAAGATAACCTGTTTTACCTTCCTATACTTTTATTTAAATAAATGGAACTATAACTATTAATATGTGAAAAGACCAGGTCTGACACAGTGACTTTTCAACCAGGAATTAATTGATTTAATACTTGGCTTTATAAACAGTGAAGAAGACAATGATATCATAATCTGGTGAAAATAATTTAATTATATCTCTATTGCTTGAATATTTGCTCTGGTTATTTTGTTATCATTTTAATTGAAATGATTAAATGAGACTGTGTGTTCATTTAGTCAGCACAGTAAAAAAGAATGTAAGTCAAACCATATAGGTTGAAAACCCAACTAGCTGCATAATATTGGTCAGTTTACCTAAATTCTCTAAGGTTGTTTCCTCATCAGTAAATTCTAAGTCAATGATTGGTACCCAGAAAGTATTCAACAATACTTTCAATGATACTTTAGGTATCATTATCGCTATAATTTTATTATTATTATTATCCATTTGGTGAACAAATATTTTCTATGTATTTTATGTATGGCATGCAATAAGATAGGTTTGGGAGATAAATAGATGAGTAAAATGTGACTACTGACTTCAAGGAATTTATAATCTATGGGAGAAGGAATCATGAATAATTACGTATAATCTAAGTACTGTAATTGAAGCAAATTCAAACATGTATTCGAGAGAGAGGAAAGTGGAAAGCTCCCTACTGAGCTCTGAAGAATGTGGAGTTCACCACATGGTTAAGAGAAGATCACCTGACATCAAGGGAACAGCGAGGGTAAGATATGGAAGCATGGAGTGCCTGTCCAGATCAGGAGACTGGGAACAGTAAAAGACAAAGAGATTTGAAAGTGTATGGGAGCAACCAGATTGAGGCTCTAAGATCAGAGGAAAGCAAAAGCATGAAGAGCATTAGAAGCCAGTGTAAATAGCAATGGTCTTTATCTTATGGGTAATGGAAAGTCATCGATCATTTCTAAACAGAGAAGAAAGTATGTATTTTGGAATGACAGCATTGGAAGTGGTATTGAAAGCAAACTGAGAAGAAGAAAGACTAGAGGCAGCCCCATGCTCATTAGGAGGCTGTTACAGACCAAGTACATGCTAGAGATAATGTGCTCTCAACTGGGGTGGTGGTGGTGGTGGTGGTGGTGGTGTTGGTGTTGTGGGTAGAGATGAGAGAATAGATTCACAACTTTTTTCAAAGATATAGTTGAGTAGACTTGCCAGTTGGTTAGATTGAGAAGTGGTGAGAAAAGATGTAAAAATAAATTCATATACTTAGATATACATCACAGCACTATTTACAAAGGATTGAAAACAACCCAAATGCTCAATAATACATGAATTCTATTTAGGTTTTAAAAATTCCATAATAAAAGCTTTTTAAAATATTTTATGATAAAATTTTGATAATGTAAAAATGCTTTTATTTTAAAGAATGTTAAGTGAGCAATAGGCACACATTTAATGCATTTTAATTGTGTATATTGGATTTAATTTAAGACATTTTTAGATGTTGACTAGTAACTAAGAAAGGGAGATAGCTTTACCATTTTATGCAGAATGTAGTGACAAACATGTAAGTATTTCTCAGGTCAGTTGTCTGTTTGCCTCTCTTTACCTAGAAAAAGGTACTAATAACACACTGCCTAATGATATCTCAATATTAGGGTGCCACAGTGAGAACTGACTATATTTTCAAGTAATATATTTTGGATAGGGCAGCACTTTATCTATTGATTATTGAGCTTGTGCTATGACTGCTCTATTGTCCTCTAACTGATCAGAAAAACTACAGTGAAAATAGAAGATCTAAATGTCACCAAAGTTTACTTCGGTCAGTATTCCTTCCCCACTACCTGACTTAGAAAAGGGCATTATTTCTTAAACCTGCCCGATCAAGGGGTGTTTAAAAGTAAACACAGAAAAACAAATTCCCAGACAATCCAGAAAAAAATTTTAGGATAAAATTCAGGATCTATATTATTAACAAGTGCTCCCAGGTGAAACTTTTGATCAGGCAAATTTGGAAGAATAATAGAACACTGAATGGAGTAGGTGAGAGCGCTGCTGTGCACTATGTATGCAATGGTAATTTGCTGGAAAATTAGTCTCTTGAAAACGTGTATAGTGACACCCATGCCCCCTCTAACAAAGAGTATCATCTAGGACAAGCAAGATAACATGTGAGAAGTGTTCTGTGATTAGTGGAAGGCGATACAAGGTGATATTATTATCTCTGCAATCCTCGTCATCATGGCCGTCATCGTCTAGGCCGTCATCACTGTTATCTCTCAAAGTGTATACAAGATTTTAATTAGACCAGCTTGCTCTTCAACTTGAAGAAAATAAAGTATCATGCCCATGTTTGTGTATAGAGGTGGGAGTGAATTTGGGAAATGTTAGGTTTAGTAACTGTATTCTTTTTGTCTTCTCGGACACAGTACCAAGTCTCCTTAAAAGAAAAGGGAAAAAAAAGCTGCATTTTGAAGTCACTTCCTTTATTCACAAAGTGCTTTCCACTCATGTATGCCTTAAAAAATATTCTAGACATACTCAAAAATACAAGACTATGCTAAGGCAAAGCAATGAAAATTTCTTTGGGTATAATTTTCCAAATTTTACTTGTTAAATGTTGCACTGAATTGTTTAACTTCATGAATAGATAGGGAGTTCCCTCATAGCATCCTTTCTTTTACTATCTCAGAAAATGCTTTAAAAAACAGTTGGACATATTATTAATACTAATACTAATAAAAGTCAACATTTTCTGACATTTAATAAGCACTAAATACTCTACTTGCATAGTCTCTTAAATTTTATGATAATTCAATATATAGATAAATGACAAAGTATAGATTACATCTGACTCAAAGGCAGAACATTAGCTCCCCTCCTTAAAATTTATTGACATATACGCGAAAAAATATACCATGCACTGTCATATGCCTCTCCCCAAAATTATTCCCTAAGGATTTATTTCCTCTTTATTTTTTTTTTAAGAAGAGAGCAGAGAATGACTCTATGTCATCTATTACTGAATGTCTGTGAATGGAGGGTAGGACAAGAGGAGGGATAAAATATGTGGATACAGAGAAACACTTTGGGATACCGTAAGAAGTCAGTTATATAAGCTAAGGAAAGGATTCCTGCTTGGGATATAGAATTTATCAAGCATTCTTCAATTCCCACAATTCTCTTCCTAACTCTTCTGAAGGGCCTGTTATTATGAGATTCCAGGCCAGGAGCATCAATGAGAACCCGCTTAGTCCCTGTGAGAAATGAGGCAGATGAGTATGTCAGAAGGCTGAGAATAAAACAGTTCGTGAGCCTCATACTCGCTTGGCTTCCAGGACCACTCACTATTAAAACTATGAAATAATAATTTCTACCAAGTGGTGATATCCATCATATCTTTGTGTTTGGACTTACCCTAGGGTCTTCATATCTGTTCTTGTTTTCTTGGGTACCATTTCTAGTGACAAAATTTCCTAGCTTTCTATCCCCAAAATGCACTTCCTCTAGATATTTTTGATATCTAAATATCTAATGCTTTTTAGTGTGCCATCTTCTTTCTGTTTTTCTGTTGTTCTTTTGTGGTACTCTGAAAGTATTTCTAATTCTATGTGCCTGACAACACAATTTGTTTTTATGACATGGTTTTGATAGTTGCATATTTATTATGTTTCTGATAGTTGCATATTGCACACTGAATTGTCCACGTAGAGAACTTAATTTCTGGTGCCCTCCTGGGTTTGCTCTTTCACTCATATTCAGACTCTAGAATGTAAAAGACTGTGCTTAGGCTCTGAGGACCCAGTGAGGCATAAAATACCTCCACTGAGCTTCAAGACCATTATCTTAGAGGTTCGTGAGATTTAAAAAGATAAAATATGTTATTTTAAATGACAAAGAGCATTAAGCAAATATAAAACAGAAGAGTTGTAAATAAATGGAGAAATGAGTAGATAAAAAAGGAAAGGAGAAATGGGGCAGAATGAAATCTCTTTCCTATAGCTCTAGGAAGCTGTCTACACTATAATTTAGCTTAGACACTGGAAAGGGTCTGGGGAACCAGTTAGGGAATTTAGGAAAAACTTATCATCATTAGAAAGTAGAGAACTGAAAGTAGTGTAAATAACTGGTTTTTCCCAATCACCAAAGAGGAACATAGAAAAAGACAGGTAGGTCATTGGAACTGAGACCTCAGTTGAGAAATAGATGAGGGTCTCTAAGATGCCTCAGAAGTCATTGTGCAATGACTGTGTTATTTAAAATTGATTACATAGAAATTGCCCTAGATTTTCTTTTCCTACAGGTTTTTATTTTGAAAAAACAAACAAACAAACAGTTGTAAATTTTCTTCGCTTATTTGATGTATGGCAGAACCTATGCAGAGGAGGAAGAGCTGTGATCAGAAGTCAGGAGATCTGGGTTTTATTGTTGTTTCTTCTCACTCACTTTGCGGCCTTAGACACCTTACTCTATGCCCAGAATCTTTTCTGTTAAAATGAGGTGCATAATAATAATAATGCTTTCCCAATTCTGAGGAATTACATTAGATAATCCACATAAATACTTTGGCACCATGTCTGGTAATAATAAATGTTAGAGCTTACTAAAAGGTAGGTGAGAAGTGCTTTATGTATTGAAAAATATCATAAAACTTTCAGTAGGCATTATTGTGTTATTCAATTATTGTTAACCCTCAAAGTAGTCATCTTCGTAAACTGTACATATTTTTAGTCCTGCTGCCATTGCTGGCAGTAATTTGGAAATAGCTTTACTGACAGGTTACAAACCATACAAGAAAAAAAAAATCTCATCGGTTTACTATCACACTTCACTTATGACCAAAAATGTTATTTTCAATATACTTAGCAACTCTAGTCAACAAACAGGATGTCTGATAAGCCTGGATGAGGCTAACTCTAGGAATGAATTTGCTCCAAAGGATAAGACTTTTGAAGCACTTGAAAGAAGTATAACATGGACTCTGAAGGCAATTCCAAGACAGAGTGTCTTTGAATCTTTAGAGTGACAGTAACATATGGAATAAGCATATACGTAGATTTTCCCAGATGACACTCTGAAGGAGACAGCTTCATCTGAAGCTTCATGCTTAGTCTGCATTGTAGTCAGTTTGTCTAGAGACCTAGAAAATGGTCTCTAGGAATCTTTTCATCCTTCAACCACACCTTGCACAGTTTGCATTTCTACACATCCTCACTGCCAGATTCCAGTCACTAGAAAGTGTTGAAGGTGTCAGAGAAAAAGGAAAAGGAGGACAATGTGTCCCAACCCATTGGCTCAGAGAGAGGCCCAAGCCTCATCATTTCAACCAAAAGGGAAGCAGAGGAAATGAGCCTGGCATTTTGCCACACCATTATCTCTCCCCAAGTCTATTAAATTATGACTGGGCATTTCCAGTGCTTCAGCATTGTTCTTTGAGGATTCCATACAGTTCTCTCTCTCATAACCTCCCCTTAGATAATGGTATATCAGCAACGATCCTCTGGTTGCAAGATAAAAACCAACTCTGCTAACTTAAGCAGAATGGAATTTAGTGGAAGAATATTGGAAAAATTTCCAATTCTTTAAGAATTAGTGGGGAGGCTGAGAGATCATGATTGAAGGACTCAATGCATCTTCACAGTTCTAGCAAGGTCTCATAGCAGGAGCAATCTAGTGAGATCCCTGCAACTGTTTTCAGTTTCTTTGTTAATCTGTTTAAGAGTCAAATTCCAGTGAAGGAGTCTAATTGGTCTAGTTTGGGTCTTGGCTAAAAGGGAAGAAGGCATCTGATTGTTCTACAAGACTATAGACCATAATGTAGTAGTAAGAGCCTAAATTATGGGCTTGGATTCCATGGATTCATATTCTAGCTCTGCCACTTACAGGTGTTTCCTCTCAAACAATTCATTTAACCTTTCAAAATCCTAAGCATACTACATGGCACATCCTAAGCACTTGATCATTGTGGGCTATGCTATTATTAGTATTATCCAATAGAGATGTCAAATAATCTCCTGCAAGAAACTAGGGTGCTATTAGAAAGGGGAAATAAATGCTGGTGAGCCAAAAATAATGATCAATTATAGTGAGATAAGAGGGTTGGCCTCAATATACCATTTATTTTGCTAATATTTTTCCTAGTAAACTTCTTTTTGTGATATCAAAGTTCTTAGAGATCTGGGATGGCACCTGTTCATTAATGTATTCTTAGGAACCCAGTTCATCTGAAGACACAAAAATGATTTGACTGCCTGGTTATTTGATCCACACACATTTACTGATACCTCCTTTATGCTTAGTTCTTTACAGGGCACCATGATCTGTGGCCCTTGGTTTATTTACAAATGTAGGAATCAAAGCAAGGAATAATTTGCATTCATGTAATTTTAATTTAATAGTAATCTAAATGGATTGTAGTCTAATAAATCACTACCTACTTAGATTTACTTTAAGGGATGCAGGATAATAGGAAGAGAAAGATTATTTTTAAGCCTCTCAACTTTCTGAGACAACATGAAAGTTGGCCTCAGTATATGAATGAGTTGGGTTTCTAAATTCATATGAAAGTTCACTGTTTGTATGTTAGTCATGAATGTCCATACACTGGAATTCCTCAAGGGCCCTTAGAACCAGAATATACTTTCATTTGAAGAACATGCAGATTTTCCAGGAGAAAGAATCTGGAGGAGAATTTGAGGTCCCCTAGAAAAGGCGTTTAGGTTTATCAGTGGGGTAAGATGGCTTTAAATCTCTGAAGATCAATGAAAGTTCATTATATAACACTGCACAACCTCTCTACCTGGAAAGTCAGAGTCATTGTGAAGAGGTCTGTGTCCCACACTGTGGCAGAACCAGTCAGGAAGAACCTCGCTGCCCCTAAGGCTACTGCCTACAGATCACCCGAGGCACTGAACTCTCACTAGGATCTTCCACCTGACCACCATACACCCAGCCCCATGCTCTGGCCAAACTTCTTAAACCACAGTTATGGTAGGCCCAGCCTCTGTCCCTGTATCTGTTCTCAGCCATGATTCCTGTTCCCCAAATCTAACTAACTCTGGCCTGTTCACCATCCTCACCATGCCATGTCACCCAATACAAAGAAGGCTTTATTGACTCTAAACTGAAAGTATAGTCACCCTTAGTGTTAATTTTTTAAAAAGGTATGTATCTTGTTCCAGGGGAGTAGCTAGGCATTGTAAGAGGGTAAGCTTTAGATCTATAAAATCAATACAGAGAATCCCGACTGTGCTACTTGTTAGCCATTTGAGTTTGGACAGTTTATTATTTGAGCCTCAATTTTCTCATCTATAAAATGTAGATAATAACAAACCTATCTGAGCATTATTATAAGAATTAAATGAGATGAATAAGCACCAAGCCTGGTATTTGGCGCACAGTAGGAACTAAAAAAGAGTTATAAATCTTGAATAAACCGTTTTTTTCTTGAGTGTACTATGACACTTACATCAGTGAGTGTTACAGGCAAATGCATCATCTTTAGAATTGGAAACTTGACATAAGGAAGAATGAAATAAAGAAAAAAACTAAAATCATCTTAAATTGCTTTCTTTCACTAATTTGTTTTCTGTTGTCTGTATTCATAAGAAACTAGCTATGCCTACAAAAATGTCTGCCTGTCTTTATGGCCAGTTATTTTCTACATGTTTAAATTCTTAATTGTGCATACAAACTTAGTCACTATATTTTCATGTGCAAACAATTAAGACTCATTTAACAGCCCTCCCTCTGGAAAGTTTTGTTCTCCATCTGCCACAAATCAAATTCCTTAGGAACATGTTTGATTTTGAAACAATGTGAAAGTACTGTTCATTTTGTTCAAATTTCATTTATGTATTTTTTAAAGTGATGTAAATGGACAGCCACAAAAAACTCAGCAGCTGGTCAAAACAAGACATCAAAGAAACCATTGAAATGGGGCAAAATTAAAAAAAAAAAAAACTAATATGCTAGGACAAAGCCAAATAAAAAGCATAGTCTGATAAACATTCCTCTGAAACATTTTGCTCATAATAAATATTAATTTTACAACATTTAAAATATCAGCAAGTGGGAATGTACCCCAGTGCTCACTCTGAATCTTAGCAGTCTTGAGCTCACAGTATGTAAGGGAAAAAATGAAAAAAGCCAAAAAGAGAAAAACAAAAAAGATTAAATTTAAAAGTTTTTGTGGGGATGAAACGTGATACAAAGCTATACATTTGAATAATAATAACTGGAAGAATCAAACAGATTTGTATGACATATTTTGTTCATTTAAAAATCAATTTGATAAGTATAGGCTTCCTCACCACAGGTGAAGTCCATTTTAATTTGTTCAATGAGCTTCTCTACTTTAGAACATCAAATAGAAGCTAATGCTTGGTCAAATTAAGAGGGGA
Organism: Pteropus vampyrus; assembly: GCF_000151845.1. Taxonomy (NCBI): domain Eukaryota; kingdom Metazoa; phylum Chordata; class Mammalia; order Chiroptera; family Pteropodidae; genus Pteropus; species Pteropus vampyrus. The sequence goes on from NW_011888962.1 coordinate 951,109, forward strand.
AAAATAATTATTAGGTTCTGAACACAAATTAAGTGTCTGTGAACTGTTAACTAAAATACAGCAAAGCTTTAAAAAGAGAAGGATTAGCTTTTCTTGAAGATTCTCAAAATTAAATATCACAATTTGGAGACGTAGCTTGCTAAAAATAGTTTTCTTTGCTTATATATCCTATTGTTTGGGAACTTGAAACAAACCACCAACACAGTTAATGCAGTAAATCCTCATTTGTATATGAATCGGATATTTTGTCCATTAGCTTTCTAAGGCTTTATAAGCTGATTGTTTTGATATCATTCGATGAAATGTTCTGTAAAAGTTCAAAGTATTGTTATTTTGGGTAGTCACACCTGCACATTTAAATGCCTTTGAGCAAAATGTATTTCAATCTGCTTTCAAATCAGACCTTCAAAGAAGTGTAGATTCATAAGTGTGACAGATCGCCTTAGGTGTTTCCCTACAAAGAAAAACTAAAGCTGAGAGCCACCCCCACCCACCATCTTGGTCTTTTTTGTGTCAAGCATCAAATGGCACCTCTAAGAAGAAGAGCTGAGAAATCATTAGTACCTCTCCCATAGTTTAAAGCAAGATACAGAAGGTCTTCTGGAAGAAATGGCACCTAATAATTCACAAATAGTTGTTAAGTAAAGGGGGGGGGCGTAGAAAATGAAAATGAAGGGGATCATACTTTTCACTAACAGTGAATATTTATTAAAAGGCAACTATTTTTTTAAGAGCAACTATGCTCAAAAATCACAGACATATGATGTCTGACATTAAAGGAGTCAGTTCCATTGTAGGGTGTAATTAAGAGTCAAATGAATAGTGTGCTAAGCATTTAGGGTAGTGGTTCACAAACTTGTCTGTTCATTAGAATTACTTGGGAATCTTTCTAAAATTTCAAAGAGTGAAGGAAGAAAATAATAAAGGTTCAGAGACCAGTTAGAAGACAATAGCAATGCCCAAGAATAAGGTCTAATAAAGGCCCTATGCTAGCAAAATAGCTAAATAGCAAAGTTATAAAGGAAGAGATAGTTGCAAAAGATAAAAGGACAGGTGCGTAAGACTTAGCAACTGCTAATTGTATGATTTTATTGAATGGATGTAAAATGGTTCTGACAATGTCTGAAGCCTTATAATCCTTGGTACTATATGTAGGACATACAGTATTATATATAGGATAAAAATATGTCGATGTAGAATTTAAAGCAGAATTATTTCAGTGCCTAGATGACCTACAGTTCATTAGGAGAAAATGTTCCATATGTCAAATATTCTAGAAAATCCATGTTCATCATCTTATTTTAACCATTTAGAATGAAAATGTTGGAGAAGTATGCTCATTCTTAACTTCTTAAAGTAATGCATTAACTGTTCTGGTGTCGAATAGGATTAAGTTCCTGCATAATTAATTTCTGGATAAGTAGGTTGTTACTAGACTACTAGAGCTAATAAAATTTACATTGGTTTATCATCAACCAGTCAACGAAAAACGCATATAACTCTGTACTCTGGTTTTCAGAGAGATGGTTGTGAATAAGATATAGTCCTACCCCTAAGAACTTGGCAAGATATAATTGTACATATGAAAAAAATACCAAGAATCTTAGTCCCAGGATTGTGCCACAGAGAGTGTCATAAGAATTCAGAAGCGGCAAAGATCAATTTTCAAATGATAAGCTACAATGGACCTGGAACGCTCATCAAATACTTTAGAATTAGTTCAATGTCTCATCTGGTAGACTTGTAATGGACATGTTAATGGATGATCAGTACCTGGCCTGCAGAGGTTTGGGATTGCTTCTAACAACCCAGCAAAATAGTCCTTTTCGTCTAGGACCTTTTGTTGTTACAAAAGAGAGGTGATCACTTGTGATTTATTAACACTCTTTCATTTTGCATCTGGCTTCAGGCTTGTGAAACTTATAGAAAGAGCAATGACCTCAGGGTTGGGGGACCAGAGCCATAATCCCAGCTCTGTTACCAGCTTCCTGTTAAACCTTTGGTCAGTAATTTACTCTGTTTTTTTTCTATAAGATGAAGATATTGTATTAGATAATATCTAAGAATCTAACTCACCCCTTCATAATGTTTTACTATTTTTAAAAATGTGCGCTTTTGATTAATTGCCTTTATTTTCTTTAGTTCCATTTCCCTATGAAGTGACTAAGTCAGTATATGAATACCGCTTTTCCCAGTACAGATATTTAGAGGATATCCTTAACATTATTTGCTATTTTGAGTTTTCAACAAAGAGTTAAAAGAAAATGCTGGCTCCCCCAGCTAGTCATCCTCTCCAGTTGGCAGAAGTCTTCATGTGGACTTGATGGTTGCCCAGAGCAACAAAATGTTAGGGACAGAAACATGTTCAGGGACTTGATTGTATAAGTGACTCAGAGCTGAGAGACCTTTTCCAGTTTGACTGGAGCCTATACTTAGCTAGAATAGGTATTTGTCTATGCCTGTCTGCACTATTCCTCTGACTTGGAGGTACCTATTATTTTACTTACTAAAATACAGAAGCCAACCCTGAAACCTACAGAGAGGAGTTAAGTGGTCAGAAAGGAATCTTCATTCATATGTCTACCACATGAAAGATCATTAGGACTAGTAAATATAAACAAGATGGGGAGGCTGATCATGTACGTTTAAGAGTACATACCACGAACATTATGAGAACTCAGTAAATACAAAGCCAATTATCTCCTTGAGTTAAGAGAACCTAATGGTGGAGCTGCTCACAAAAATCAATATTCTTTCCTCTCTCTGTTGGAGCCAGATACTCTAACTGTGCTCTGAGTTAAAATGTGAATTTAAAAAAAAAAACAAGTTTTTCTGTTCCTCCTTAATTCCTGAGGCCGTCCCCTCGGTTACATCCGACCGGCTCCACTATACCAGCTTGCTAAGGAAGTCATTAGATTAGCATCCGGGAGTCCTGTCTTTTGCTGCTAGTCAGTGTTGCCTGGAATAAGGATTGGAGGGAGAAGTACTAGCAAAGTCTAGTTACTTGAAGTCCTCTCTCTTCCACTGTTTAACTAGGTTCCATTTTAATTATGTGTTTGATTGGAGGCCTTGTGTTGTTTTTATATCCAGTATACATTCTTCCCACTTGCACATGAACAATGTCATTATGATAATAACAATTAAATACTATTACTTTTTATCCTGATTGAATACTTACTGAGTGTCATTATGATCAGAAATTGGCCCCCTTGGTATGGACATTGTGTTGTAATGAATTTTTTTTTTTTTTGAGTAGTTGGAAACGTAGTCCTAAACTCCAGTGTTTTACAATAGTAATTCTTATCTTCAAAACCATAGCAGCTGTTTGGAAACAAGGCTTCAGATCACTTGTTTGCAAATGTCTTTTTCTGTACACTCCTGGATGGAGTGGAACTCATATACTTTACTTGACATGTGAAACACATGTGACCCTAGCAGATGATTCGGCTGCCCTTGAACACTACAGCTGTTTAGTCACTTTGAAACAAGCAATATAAGTGATTTACTAGGCTTGGGCTTAAAACATTTTATGCTGACCAATGAAAATTCTGACCCTTCAGGGAGGAAAAAAAATGTGTAAGACAATAGAAATATGTCATCCTGGATGTTAATGTTGTCATTAATTTTAATACATTTCTTTATAAGGAGTGCAAAGACCGATCATTTGGTATTATAGGGAAAAAACAATAACATCTATATAGCTTTGACTGTTGTTTTCACTCTATCCAAATCAAGGGCAGTCTATAATCTTCTAAAAAGATCAAAGCTTCTTTGCTTATTATAAAATATTTGCCCTGTTTAGGCATGATATGGTGGAGGGTTAACATTCTCTTTCAAGGTGGCCCTAGAAGTGCTCCTGTACTATGTATACACTCTATTTTAGCTAGAATTTGGTTCAACTAGAGTGAAAGAAACATGAAAAAAATATGCTTTAATCAAGACAAAAGTTTGTTTCTCTTTCCTATAAAACAGACCCAGAGTGGGCAGTCCAGAGCTGATATGGCTGCTCCGGACCCACGGTTGTTGAGTGGAGATAATCCTTCACCATCCCCAGATTTGGGACTTTGCCTCCACATTCTAGATGGCTACGAGAGCCCTAGCCATCATATCTAAATTGCCAGCAACAGGATGGAGGAAGAGAGGGAAAATAGCACACCCCCTTCTTTTGGAAGAGACTTCTCAGAAATCCCACATAATGCTTCTATTTGCATCTCTTTGACCCAAATTTAGTCACATGCCATATCTAGCTGCAAAGGAGACTGGGGGATAAAGTATTTATTCTGGCAATTCTCTAAGTCAGGGATTTCATTCCCCATTAAGCAAATGAGCCCCCTCCGAACATCTCCTTGCCTCCCAGTCTCTCTCACATTCCTCGCCATCCTGTTCTTCTTGTACATTTGCGGGGGGCGGGGGCGGGGGGCAGGGAATCTCAACACTCTGTCTTAAAATCTACCTTTTCCACTTCTTTACCTGAACTCCTGGGGAAAAATATCCCACATAATTTCAAGCTGAAATTCCAATAAAGTTAAGACCACTCACCTCAGCTGGACCCTCAGTGCCACTTGACACTTTATCCTTGCTCTGCTTTCTCTCTCAGTCCTCTTGGTGCATATTCCAAACCTTCTCCCCTTTCTCAAGCCTCCTGACCTAGCAGCTGCTCATCACCCTTCAGCAGATGACTTTACTTGTTGCTTAATGAAAAACTCATTGTCAAAACAATGAGCTTTCTCAGCTCCTATATCCTCTATTGACTTCTCTACCCATCCTTTTCTCCTTCCTTCTGGTCTTAGCAGATAATGTGTCCCTTTCCTTCCAGCTCTAAGTCATCCTCTACATCTGTGCTCTTAATTCTCTCTCAGCACCTTTTGGTCCTTATTTCATCTATTTTTCTTTCTTTTACTCATATGTCCAATCTCTCTTTTTCTTCTGGCTCTTATTCATGTCTTTCTCAATCTTAAAAGTGATACAAAACAAAATAGCAAAGTCCAGTAACAGAGCCTTTATTGATCCTTTAGGAAGTTATTTGTCCTTCCCTTCTAAGTCAAGTTGCCCTACCTCCTCAACCCATTGTAGTAGGTCTTTCTCACACACATTTCTGCTCCAATTCCCCTAACCATGGTTCCCAATCAGCTCCTATTTGCCTTCTCCATTCTTACCTTAGAGACCTTCCTCTGAAACTCTCTCCTCATTCATGTACTCAGTAAATATTTATTCAACACATTTTTTATTGAGAGCCATTCTTTCCCAGGTGATTCTACTCTCTTCTTGCTGGTCCGAATACTATTTCTCGCCATCCTTTATAATCTGTCTTCCTCTCTCCTTTTCCCTTAAACATGAATATTCTGGAAGGTTCTTTTTAACTCACTGCTTTTCTCATTCTGTGTAGTTCTCTAGATGCTTTTATGTACTTCAATAGTTTTATCTCATCGTGAGAAGAAAGTTTCCAGATCTCTATCTCTAGTCAGACCTCTGCCCTTATTTTCAGACTCATTCATATAAAAGCCCAATACCTAATGATATTCCACCATTTAAATACAATACGTTCAAAACTGGATTCACATATTCTTAAAAAATCTGTTCTTCCTGTCTCAGACAGAAACTTGGAAATCATATACCACTCCATCAAATAAATAATGATATTTAATTTTACTTTTTAAATATTTCTCAAATCTTTGCTCTCTTCTCCAACTCACTAATACTTCTTTCATCCAGGCACTTACCAGCTCTCTCCTGCAGTGCAGGAATAGTGCCTGAAATGGTGTTTTCAAAACTGTCAGTTGCATTTAGCATTTTACAAAAAAATGCGATAACAAATTGAATAGAAAACAATAAAACACACAAAACCACATCGATAATATCAAGGATAAGCATTGTCTTATAAAATTATTGATACATGCACACATGTAACCATTTTGCCATGAAAATCTATTTCTTCTTGTAAGTCAAAAAACGTGAGAACCTCTTTCTTAAATAGTCTGCCTCCGGTGTACTCTCCTTAGCTCTGTCTTCCACAGTGCAACTAAATTAATCTAGTTGAAAAAATAATCTGAAAATGTCATTTCCCTCTTTAAAACTCTTCAATGACTCCTATCAACCACAGGATAAAATCTATCGTTGTCATTGGTGCACAAGGCCCCTGCCCAGCTACATATCACATTTCCTCTCCAGGCACCCCTTGCCACTAACTGTTTCAATAGAAAACTTTTTCTATATACAATCCACCATGTTTTACAACTCTCTGCGTTTGTGTGTTCTCTTCTCCCCATCTAGACCTCACTTTCATAATTGCCTGCCTCAATCCTTTGGGAAAGGTGACACCTGAAATCCAAACCCTTCTCCCTTTCCCCTGCTGGGTCAGGCCCTCAGGCCCTTCTCTGTTTTCATAGCCACCTCTAATATAATTCTCATGACATTGTTCTAGAAATTGTAGTCTATGTCTCTTTACTCTCAAACATCCTGCCCAATAATTTGTTAGTTCTTTTGTTGTGTCTTCACTGTAGAGTGTGTGATGCTAGGACATCATTATTTTCAACTCACATGTATCCGGTAGACCGAGAGTTGAGAAAGTCCTTACATTTCTCTTCTCAGAACTTCCTAATATATTTTTAATAGCTCATGTGGTCCTGCAGAAAGACATATTAATGTGAAAAGGATAAAACTTCTTTTGGTTTATCCTGAGTGGCATTTAAGAGTAGTCTTACTAATGATCTATGAAGGTTGGCTTCTCACCCCACTGCCACTGGCGGGTCTATGAGCACACTATTTATTCAGCTTTGAGAATATGCTAGGGAGGCATGTCTGTGATCTGGAAAGTGTGCAGCTCTATGCCAAGTGTACTTTGGAGCGTTTCTGTGATGAGTGTAATAAGTTTTTTCCTTCTGATTTGGGCTGTGGTTTTATTCCGCCTCCCCAATGTAAGAAAAGATCTCTTTGATATATTTCTCATACTTTAGCTACCCTACCCTTCCACTTTTCTTTTTACTTTTTTTGAGAGGGGAAGAACTACTCCGTGTGCTTCCTTTTATTCTCTGGGCCAGTTCCGTTGTGTTGTTTTATGATCTTGGACTTCAAGCTGCTTCAGCACTCAACACTAGCCCCTGGACTGTAAGACTAATTAGAAAAGCAAAGTGACATCAAGTAAAAGGAAGTGGTTTGTGTTGTGGAGAGAAACTTGGAATGATGAACCATCAAGAACAGTAGAGGCTCTATGTTAACAGCTGGGTTAACACATTTGAAAATAACCAGTCATTTAGTTAATTCCATCAAATGGCTAGTCAATACAGTAAAGAGGAAGGGAAAATAAATGATTTTTTGGATGACTGGTTTGACTTCGTGTAGCCTTGATCTTATTCATTTCCAGGGAATAATTCAACACTTAAAGAAATGTGAATTATTATAGGTTACTTTAATACAAAAACACATTTAAAAACATATTCATACTCAACACACACTTATTTTTCCCAACTGTCATTAAAACCAGTAGAAACAATATAATAGGCATAGAAACTTGTATTATAATATTGGGAAAGTAAGGGTAAAATCAATAGCAGAAATTTCTTTCTTTTTTATCCTTTGGCTATCTGAATATCTCTCCTTCCTACATTCACCATCTGTTCTTTCCTTTACCCTCTGTTCCTCTCTCTTTTAACCTCAATAACAGTAAAAAAACCTCTGTGCCAAGCACTGTGCTAAGACTTGACACATATGTTCACGTTTAGTTCTCAAAACTACTCTGTAAGGTAGGTAGAATTATCACACCATTTTACAAAGAAACTGAGGCTCATAGTCGTTGTTCCCCAGTCATTATCCTTAAAAGTTGTAGAGTGTGAATTCAAACTCTGGCAATTATGTTTCAAATTCTATACCCTAAAAACAATGCTCCATTGCTTCCCTCTCATTTCACCATAGCTCACTTTAGCTGCTTCTACATTCTCTTCTTTTCTCGTGTTCTTCACTATATTCTCCCCGACGTTTTCTCTCATTATATCCTCTGCCTCTTCTTTCTTCATTCTTTTCTCTCACTAATTCCTTTACTTCTCTGTGATCTCTCATTTCTTATCTCACATCCCTTTCCTTACCCTCTCCCCCTGATTAATGCCACATTCCCTAATCCTGCATCACTCTCCCCTCACGATATCTCCTTATTCCTCACTGTGGTATCTCCCAGGTCCAGGCCCTGTCTGTCATTTTTCACCTTTGCTTTCCTAACATGTCTCCTGCTTAAGTTAGAAGCGGCATCCAGTTTTAAGTACAAGACAAGGCAAGGATACGTTCAAGGAAAGCCTGTGTCACTCTGCTCCCATACACAGGAGTACCGTCCATGATTATAAAGAGATTATAAGAGTCTTTAATCCTTGAAACCAGATATCTCACAAATTAGGTTTTTGTTGAACTTCCGATGGTCTCTAGTGACTAGCAAAATATAATGCCTCTCGCTATGATCATTGTCAGGAATAGAGCTCCAGACAGCAAATGGAAATGAACGCCAGAACTGTAAGATCCAAGATAAGTAGAATTTCTGTGTATAATTCAATTGCAGTAAAAATTGAGGGGTACACCATGGTTTAGTACTTTGAACAAAATTATATTTTGCTCGATTGACGATATTTTCAACCAGCCAGTACAGGACAGAAGAGTTTCATTTCTTTGAATCAAAAGCTATTTGGTGACTTTTCCTAGAAACAGTCTAAGAGTTCCAAGAAAGGACTCCAGTTTTCCAAGCTACTGGCAAAGAGTAAACATCTTTTCTTCACATAGTAATTCACAAAGTTCCCTCCTCAACATGTGGTAACAGTGCACTCAGATCAGCCTGGTTATAAGAAATAACTAAATCAAAGTAAATGTAATTCTTACATGGATTAGGGCATACAAGTTTAGAGGAATCATAATTCTAGAGACCTGCAGCTTCATCTTTCATTTGTAGGACACACAGTATCTTTCTTAAGACTCTACCATGTATCTATCTATCATCTCTCTATCATCTTTCTATCATCTATCTATCATCTATCTATCATCTATCTATCTATCTATCTGTCTGTCTATCTATCTATCTATCTATCTATCTATCTATCTATCTATCTATCTATCTATCATCTGTCTGTCTATCTATCATCTATCATCTAGCTATCTGTCTGTTTATTTTGCATATCTAGGCTGTTTTCTTTTTTCTGGACACACTTCTGCTCTTCATAGTCTCTGCTTTTTCATTGTCCCAGCTGGCACATAGCTGCCCATAGCTTCTCTAGCCTAGATTTTACTTAGGACAATCAATCTATAGATGATTTTTTTTTTTTTTTTTACTTCTTCTGACACCAGTTACCTTATTTTCAATTTCTCATTTACAATTACAATGAAACGGAACCTAGAAATTTACAAATACAATTAGACAATTTTTCATTCTAGTCATGTGTTATAGGCCATTGGCAACTGGTGAGTCCATGACTTGCCAGCCTTTGGGTTACATCTGCAGACCTAATCTGTTTAACAATTTGAACATTTGTTTAACAAATATTTCTTAATGTCTCCCATGTGCCAACCTAAGCAAGGCTCTTAGGATAGAATGATAATCTAAAGAAGCATTATCCCTTAGTCCCTGTAATCTGGGCCCCAGGAGAGGGAAAATATGTAGTAATCAAATAATTATAATACTAAATATGAAATTCCAAACTGAAGTATATGATATGAAGGAAAATTCTATGAGAGTGGCAGACCAGAATAATCCCAGTCTGCCCATGCTCCTGAAATCTCCTGAAGAAAATAAAAATAAAAAACTTATGTCTAGCAGAAGGGATCTTCTGAGAAGATTCCAGAGGCATTTTATCCCATTGAGAAAAATGAGGATTTGTAAGCCATTTTTTCTGTTGTGCTAAATTTGCAATGATTCTATTGCAGACCTCAAAAGGTAAGCATGGGCTTCTCTCTGTCCTGTTCTCCCAACTCAGAGAAGTTCTCTTTCTTTGAAAGGCAAGCACCAGCTCCTCTTCCTCTACTAATACAACTGGAAAATCTTCCTCCCATCTCTAAGACGCTGATTTCTGACCTCCTATGTGGTAGGACTCTAGACTAATCCATTATGTTTGCTAGAGTTTCACAACATTCATTCCAATTTGAAATACTTGAGACCTTTTGTGTAGCCCTGGCTGTGCTAATTTCTGCACTTGCATTTTAAACCCTTTGAGTCAGGATTTCACCTGAACACTTCCAAGTCATTGCTTAGATAGTACAAAAAAGATATCCAGGTTAAAAAATATTTTATGAAATGAGTCTGTGTTCCTTTGCAAGGCACAGTGATGGAGGATGTTCCTTTTGGAAAATTCTTCCAAGCCATTCTGAGTCATGCTTGATCCCAAATTTGTTGACAAAGGGTGATAGGGACAGACAAAGGTTACTCTTGCCTTTAAACTAACCTGAACAACTACAGAGTGCCAGCCCTAGGAACCTAACACAAAAATCTCATAGACTTTTTCAAAATCTGAAAGTCTCTTGGATCCCCATTTCAGTATCACTCAAGGTCTTTACAACCTCTGTTTGTCCCTAGCCTGTAACATGTGCCTGGAATTCTTACTCCAAGGTTCCCTTATGGTATTTTTAATAATGTTGTTTGATGCTGCAGCCAGCTTCTCTGTGGTTTAGAGTTAAATGGAATACAGTGATTTGATGTGCTATAATAGCTCTTAGAGGAATGATAGGACAAATTAAATTCCAAATAAGATAGCACCTGAAGGAACCTGGTCTCTTAGTGAAAGAACGTAACACTGTAGAAAGGAGGGCTTGGCAATTTCTTTTTACTCCTAAATGATTAAGAGGAAATACTGTCGATCAAATTGAGTTTGAAATTGGTTTCGGACTTAAATGTGGAGTATTCACTTAGATTCACTGGTCATTTGCCTATCTAGTTCTTCCGTGTTTGCTTTTCTGGCTCGTTAAACCTGAGGATGTTTGCTAATTTAAGAAAAAATGGTACTCTTAAACTAGTGTACTCTTAAAGAGAGGGGAAGGGAATAATTCACACCTTTGCTCAAAGTACCAAATTCTATGAGCTGATGATTGCCAAGTTTGGGCATTAATTACTACAACTGCTACCAAAATAGATCTGGTATCTCTGATACCCAGGCCCACGCTGCATTACAGGATTCCACAACCTTATTTTGGTCAGCTTTTCCTTTGAACAACAGTTAAACCTCATTGATATATTTGAATATATGTAGTTTTAGAGTATTGGAAATGTTTTAAAGAATTGGTTTTTTAAAATATTGTTAAAATATATTTCTTTTAATATTTTTTAAGTTTTTTAAAATAGATACATGGCAAATACAATACATATAATATATTTTTATAAATGTGTATGTCTGTGTGTGTGTGTGTGTGTGTGCATGTGTGTGTGTGTGTATGTGTTATATGTATTTGGGCCCAGTAAATGGTTTTATTTCCAGCAGATCTTTATTATAGGTCCACTGAATAACCTATCATCTATGGAGCTGCTTTTAAAAAAGTCTTCCCTGATGATGATGGATTTATTCCACGAGAACAGGTTATATATAAAATACAATTAATACTCTTTAAAACAATAACAAATAACGAGTATCGAGTGCTGGCCAGGTGCGGGGCCAGCTTTTCTACCTGCATTGTTTTTTCACCCTTTCCCTATCGCGTAAGGTTCAGATCTGTCATTATTATCTTCATGATACAGATGAGAACAGAGAAGCTCAGAGAAAAGGAATAACTTGAGGGTTTAGATAATATTTAAGGTTTTACAGTAAAAAGAAAAATGTTTCCTTTAGTTCTTATAAATATGTTTCTTTCCCACTTTTTAAATGTAATTATTCTCCTCTACCCTCAACTTAATAATGTCACACAGCTCTGTACAATGTAGAATGAGAACTCTAAAGTCACTGCCACTAAAATCCCAACAAAGTAGAAGTCAGCAATTTAGAAAAATACATATTTTTTCTAATTGAGAACATCTCTATAATGACATGGCTAAATCACCAAATAAAGACTATTGACGACTCGTACGTCTGAACCTAATATAAAATAATAGTAAATGTCAACTCTAATTGAAATATAAAAATAAAAAAAATAAAATATGAAACACCTTTAAAAGAGATTATTGACTTGAGTACCAAATCATTTCTCTACTAAGAAAAACAGGAAATAACTCAGATATAAATGATGCAAGTGGCTGCCGAGTTACGAAGACATTCAAAATTCCCCTCATACCAATAAATCACACATCGGCGGCATAATATAATTTAGTATGGGTGACGTTCATAATTAATTTTCTTACTTGAAAGATTATGGAGAATGGAGAATAAGAAGGTCAAGGAAAAAAAATTATTTAAATAATAGAATTTTGGGGGAAAAACTTAATCAAGTACTATGTCTTGAGAAGCAAATTTTGGTAAAAGAACCAATGACAGGAAACATAGTTACTGGGTTAAAGCAAAGCTCTTTTTAAGTATTTCTAAATCCACTTTAAATTGTGGAGACAGCATTGATGCAAATGTGTTTTTGTGGTGTTGCTTAGTACTTTTCACATTATAAAAGTTGGGTAACAAAAGTGGTAAAAGAAATGACACAATTCCCAATTATCTTGCTCTGCTTAAGGCATTTCTTTAGCTAGTTTTATTTAACTTAAAGGTTTGATAAATACGCAAAGTCCCAAGCATAGAATTGTGGAGACAAAAACAAGACCTTAAGAATTTCTAAATGTTAATTATTTAGGCAAGTATTAAAGGACTAGAGATTTAAAGCGTCAAAACTTGTGATCTTCGTGGGTCAAATACAAGATGAGATTGTCAGTCACTGCATTTCATTTTAGCCAATTCAGTCACACCACTGCCCAACTCACTGACCAATGTAGGCAGCTTTGACATGCAATGAATTTTATACATTTATTCAAAACCGATTCTATCTTAGGATAACTATTTAGACAATATTTGAGTTTTAAAAAAAGTCTCCAGTTTAACTGAAAACTTTGAATAAGTATTTCTTATCTACCTTTCAAATATAATTTTTGTCCTCCACTCTCAACTGTACCATACGAATTTACCTTTTGTTGTACTGAAAGAAATATTTAAA
>NW_011888962.1:965763-977266 GCF_000151845.1 Pteropus vampyrus
CTGTAGGATAGACTTTGTTGAAGTCAAACTTTGTTAAACCCCATAGCACTGAAATATAAACTTCATATACTGTCAATGCTCAGAAAATGCTTGCTTAAGACACACAAAAGCTTTGTTATATGCAGTCTTTTAACTATGAAGCTAATTTTAACAACTAAATATCATGATGATTAATATTCAAAACACTACTCACCAATAATTTTCATTGAGCAATCTAATGAATAGTGTTCCTTGATTTTTTTTTTTTTTTTTTTTTTTTTTTTTTTTTTTTTCTGGGGAATTATTTTTTTTTTTTTTTTTTTTTTTTTTTTTTTTTTTTTTGCTTTCTAGGGGCACACATTTACCCTTTTTTAACTTGGGCTCATTATGTCTTCTCTGACTATATCATTTACAACCTCCTAGTTCATCCGGAAAAGTCATTTGGTGTGAAATAGACTGTTAGGACTGGAAAGAATCTCACTGATCATCAATGCAAGGTCCATTTTAGAGACAAGGCAAGTGACTTGTCTCAATATTCAGTGGTCACAGCTGGTTAGTGGCCAGAATTCACATCTCCTGACCCACAGCACACTTGGCTTTCTACACAACCATCTCCCTTGGTTAAAGACAAAGAGAATTTTTTTTCGTTATCATTAGAAAATTATACTAATAATGTCACAAAACATATTTCCCTCTTATAAACCATAAGAGAAATTCCTGATGGTTCATTTACCTGGTTCTAAGCTCTAAGTCAGCTGGGGCATCAAATAGATTTTACAAAATGTCATTTAGATGAGATAATTGTAAACAATACTAGAAGCACATGAATTAAATTATTGCTTTAATACTCATTTGCTTAATTAGGTAGAATATTGGAATGTCCTTTGCTTAATTACTTTGCAATGACATGAATAGTATAAGTTTTGTAACATATTATTAATTATAATATTTATTGAGTACTTACTATGTTCAAAGTACATTTAAGTGTTTAATATACATATGATCATTTAAGCTTCACAATTACACTTGGAAATAGTGTTATCCCTCCCCCTCCTTTTATTTTACAAGGAAACTTTTATTTTCAATTTTCATCAAGAAATTTGCTGTTGTTATCCCCATTTTTCATAGGAGGATGTGTGGTCTACTTTAACTCACTCAAGGACATGCACAGTAAGTGACAGAGATGGAGTCTAGACTGGGTCTGGCTGACTCAATAACCTCCTAATCCTTATGCTAAATTGATTTCTCTGTCCATGCTATAAATCTACTTGATCCTTTAGTTGATTCATTGATGGTGACATTTAGTTTTAGTTTTCTTCAAAATGGAACTTTACTGTAAAAGCCAATCAAACTGACTGGAGTTTGCATTTGAATAAATGTTTAGAGGTAACTGAGCATTTGAGGATTCTAGGAAGGAAGTGAGAGGGAGGAAAAGGAAGAAGGGATGAGGGATGAAGGAAAAGAAAGGAAAAGGAATTTAGTATCTTTCTAGAACCTTTATTACTGTGTTTTTTTTTTTTATGAATATAAATTTTAGAACACATTTCCCAGTACTACTTTCTATTCCCACCTAACCTCCAAATAATCCATTAGTTACAGATCATCCTTTATAACCATTATTTTGATGAGGACAAAAATTTATTCTAGTTTCCTAAATAAATACTTTCAGGAAAGACTTTTGAAGACCTCTGATCAAGACATTAACTTTTAAAAGTCTTCTATAACAGGCCTTTTAACTGTGATGATCTTTACAAAAGAGATTTTTGTCTTTATAACTGGTGAAACATAATTTTTAAAGATAATTATCAAAGTGAAAATATAAAAATGTTAATAGAAATTATTTTCTCAGACCCCCACCCAGCTTGAGAGCCACTACTTTGTGTGGCCTCCACCTTTTGTGTGGAACCAGAAAGGGCCCCCTTTAGGCAAAATTTAACAAGGAGTCAAGATACTTAGTTGCTAGCTGTCCAAGGTCAGGTTTTCCAGAATGAAATTGTGAAAAGGACTTTAAATTTGAAGATTACAACCTGAAGTTTGCTCTGAGATTGAAATAATGCACAGTATCTTGGACTGTTGTAAGCCTAAGTGACCTACTTTGCAATTAGAATTGAAAGAAGAGAAAAAGTGAAATTGGGGAGCCATGGGGTTGGGGAGCCTTAGGGGATGGGGAAAAAGGAAAGTAAGTGCAGGTTCTCCTTACAGGTAGGAGAGAATGAGATGCACCTCAGGAATAAAATAGTAAGAAAAAAGAAGAGAAAGCAATCATAAACATTCTAAGAAGAAGACTAATGGAAAGCTAGATTAAACTCATTTACCTTCCTTACGTATCAAGGACTCTATTACCTTCTAATTCATCATTGTTATTTTTGATACCTCTTATCTCTTTCCCAGTAGTTATTATCAACCTAATATTTATTCACATGAGTTTCGAGGCTTATGCAGAGACAACAGGGTGGGTACAGTTTGGAAGACTGTGTTTCCAACTCGAAAGTAGGTATGTCAGGAAAAAGGCACCACAGGCCTTAAGAGATACAAGCTAACCACATCCCATGGGTAAATGGAAGAAAACAAAAGAGATTATTAGAAAACTATGTGAGGTCAGAAGGGAGCCTCCAGAGATATAACTACGAGAATCTCCGACCCTATAGCCTTTGGTCCCCAAGACACCAAGTTAGATTCTGGGAAAATTTCCAAGATGAATAGGACATAGTTCTGGCCTTATGTACAGTGCCCACCGATGTCCAGAATATCTCTTCCATATGCCCAGTATATCAATGAGGTCTAGTATGTACTCATTTTAAAATGTCATTTAGCAGAAGAGGTCTTTCTTCAAATAAATGTTATTAAGAAAGAAGCCCAGCACATAACTCTGTGTAACACAGCAGACCTGCTTCAAATGAAATGGAGCGGGGATGAGCTAGGAGCCCCACTTGTTTGCCTCTTTACTATATTTACTTTCGAAGATAATCCACTCAGGTACTTAGAACCAACAAAACACCAAAAAAAAAAAAAAAAAAAAAATCCTAAAATTGTTCATAGTCTTGATTTTGTTATTGACAGACTATGACTTTGGAAAAATTATTCTACCTCTCTGGGCCTCATCAATGAAATACGAGTGTTGCTTAAACTATTTTTTAATAATAGTTTTAGTTGTGAACATCCTGAAAATTGCTGTCACAACTTATTAGGACAAGCAGGTTAGCTACAGAAAAGAAATTGAAAGATTATTTAGGTTGAGTTATAATTGATTCTTTGGGATATCTGTATTTTGTAAGTACAAAGAAACATCTAATTGTGAATTTTCAAGCAACAGCATTTGTAAGAAACGTATTTTATTATGAGTTTAAAAATCACCAAATGGGTTGTCCTTTAGTCTATCAGTTATATTGCATTTTCTTCCCACTTACGATCCTGAAACTTCTGGAACTTTCCTTCTGCCATATAAGTAAAGCATATATTTATAATGTATATAAGTCATAGTTTAGAGTTTATAAATGGAGGATTCTTTCTGATTTTACAAGTAAAACATGTATTCCTAGGCATAATTTTTACCTTCAAAGGAACACTGATTCCTGAATCTAGCCAGACTTTTGCAACCTTCAAAGAATAACTGTCTCCTTGACTCTAGATGTAAATCTATTAAACTTTTTAACCTTTTATGAGAGAATCACCTCAAGAAATATTACTGCTTTTCTAGTTCCTATAACCATATCTTATGATAAGAATGCTTGCTTGACATCTCAAAATCTTGACCCTCTGGTGCAACACTTTTACCTGCTATAGAATACAGATGTCTTATTATTATTTCTGAATAAGATGAAGCAGCAAAATCTTCACTGAAAAATGTTTTCCTAATTCTCTCAAAAACAATCTCTAGCCTCCTTTACTATAGCTTATGATAATGTAGTCTTTAATCTAAAAACTGTAACATTCCCTGATTTTTTGTTTACCTCTTTCATTTGTGCAAAATGAATATATACCTAAGGACCTATATTTCCAACCCAAGAAAGGAATTATAATGACCATTAGATTTTTAATCCAAGAAGTAAATTAAACCCACCATTCCAGAATGTATATCCCATCACCTCTTTCTCCCATTTCTGAGTTCTTTAACTAGACCCAATTTGCAGGTTATGACTTGACTGAAATTTATAGCTACCCTGAGATATGCAGCTAAAGAAAGCTCTTAGGCCATGCATCATCTCAGACTTCTAAAGCAATAGGATCACTTAACGGAAGTGTAACCTCTGCAGTAATTACATGAGTGCAAATTGCAACCACTTCATCTGCTCCCAGTATCGCTAGCTATTGCCCTTAAGAAGAATGAATGTCTTCTAGCCAGCCTGGCCATTCATATGGAACCGTTTCTGCATATATTTTTATTGTGTTTCTAACTTTGGTATATTCGTTATCATTTTGACCTACGCCTTCTCCAAATCCTACTCCCCTCTATGATGGGTCAGTTTCTGGGATCCATCATCTTCAGTTTTGTAAGTTATATTTCACACTCACATGTTTCTAAGCAAAATTGCAAGTATGACAACAATCAAAGAAACCTCTACTTTTCTGTAGGTGCCCCTAGGCGCTGATCTTTGTGGAAAAAATAATGCGAAAAATATTTCTCCATCCTGGAAAAAGCCCCTTCCCTGTTGTCCCTGCTTCTAGTTCCTTCTACTGCACAAAACTGTCAAAGTAATTTTCTTATAAAATGCAGTTCTAATCACATCTCTCTCTTATTGACACCCATTAGTCCTCAGTGACTTCAGGGTAAAGTTTGAACTTCTTTACCCTTCACCTAGAAAGTGTCCTGTGGTAAAATGACCAGGAGCTTTGGTATTGAATACACCTGGCCTCGAATTGTAGGTCAGCCTAGATGTAACCTTTCTCATCTTCTCCTTCCTAACTGATACAATGGAGTAACAAACTTTGCAAGGTTATCGGAGTGATCATATAAGATACCAAATATAAAAAAGCCTGGTCCAAAATAAATGCTCAATTAGTATGAGTGGCCTTTCTTTCATCTTTCCCTCATTGTCTAATCACACCTACTTTTTTAGGTTCCTACCTCCCACACGCGTGCCTTTCCTTCTTGTTTACCCCTGGATTCCATTTGTGATTTCCTGACCAAGGCACACTCTCTCACAGCTCTGTAGCATTTGCATATATTGTTCCGCCACCCTTGGAAATCTTCACTACATTCATCTCTTCTTACAGAAACTGGAGGCACTGACTTGCCACTTAAGGTAGCAATTCCTGAACTCCTCCTGAGTTTAAGCTTTCCTCCTCTTTGCTTCCTAAGAAGTAAAACTGTCTTACTCGTCTATGAAACCCCAGCCCTCCTCTTATTTCCTAGCAAATATTGGTTAAATGATTGAATAAATTGCCCAGAGGGCAGAATAAACATGGTTTTTTAAAAAGTGGCTGATCTATGAATGCAAAAGCAACACACCCACCCCCTAGAAGAGCAGAAATGTCGAAGGCCAGAGACTAAATAGCTTATAAATAATATTGAGGATTTTTTTCTGTAGGAAGTCTTAGAAAAGGCAACCAAGATGAAATGACCTCAACGTTTTCCTTCGGTAAGTGGTTACTGTGAGAACATATGTGAGAGGAATACCAACATCGTTATGAGAAGCACATGCACTGAATAGCTCTGCCTCTGATGCCGCCCTCAAATATGAAACAGTACTCGCTTTCAGGGACAAAATTGGAGTAACATGTGTCCCCAGTGTTTGGCTTGCCTCTTACCATGGACACTGTAAACAATGAGATTCCCCAGGGACTTGGCCTTTAACCTTGTTAGAGATGACAAGGGTGATTGTGTGCACACAGCAGAGCACCTGCCACAGGGAATAATTTAGGTCTTCTGCTGTTAGTCAGCGATTCCCTCCAGAGTATCCCTGGGTCATATGGAAAGTGTCAGGAGAATTTAAATAATTGTTGATTATATCCAGTAGTTCCTAAGGGTTGATATGTTTTGTTCAGAAAGTTCTTCCCTCAAATGTCTCCATTTTTACCTAACATACTTCCACAGATAGCATTTTTTTTCTAATAAATATTGCTTTATTCCTGCCTGTCCACACCATGAAGTTTTCCTTTGCTTGAAAACTTCTTTGGATTTATTATTCCCAGCCCCACAAATAACTTTTTTCCCCTCATATCCAAATTCCTTCCCTCCCAGTTCTTTGACAATAGATTTTCTCCTGTAAAACTGTGCATAAACTCCATAAAACCCACTTTTAAAAATCCGAATCCAAAAGGTCATATCACCAGAGTAAACATAGAACTTCTCGCACCAAAGGACAGAAGTGGAACTTTTTGATATGGAAAATTGTGGAAGCCCTTTGGCATATAGGGAAGCTGGGATGTGGGCAGGAAAGAAAGTACCTCAGCTTTTCCTGTACGTAAAGTTAATGCATAACGCAGGCTAGGATGACCTGCCATTCTAGTTTGTCTCGGACTGATGCGTTTCCCGGAATGCGGGACATGTAATGCTAAAACTAGAAAAGTCCTGAGCAAATTGGGATGAGTGGATTCTCCTACCTACCCGCTTGTGTCTTGTGCTTCTTTGACTGCTGTCTTTAAGTCCTCATTTCTTTGAAAACATGCATTGATCTTTATTTCTTCCTAATTCTAGCTATAAGCAAATATTCAGAGATCTTGAACTAGCACATCCCTCAGAAAGAGCCCTACTTATAGTAAACGTTATCAAGTGAGACAGCAGTAGAGCAAATAGAAGTCATTTGTGCCTATTCTAATTGCTTAATCATGGCTGTCTGGAGTAAAGTGTTAATGCTTTCTTGCATATCTGCCCAGATAGTATTATAAATACTGTTCCACAGCATGCTCTTTTTAATTTAACAACCTGTTACAGGGCTCTTCTGCATGTGATAAGGTAGATAATGATCTACACTTCATTCTTATTACCTGACACACCGTGTTCCCTTTGTTATAGTCCATATAACTCTATTGACAGATTTGTAGGTCATTTTCAGTTTTTCACTACTATAAATAATATTGTGAGTGTCTTTGTACCTGAACATTTCTGTGTCCTTTTGTGAGTATATTCATTGGATAAGTTCTTAGAAATGAAATTACATTTTTTAAATTTCATAGATTCTGTGCAGCTATCTTCCAAAAAGACTATGTCAAGTTTCAATCTCACCATCGATGTAAAACATGCTTGCATTCTCATTCCCATTGCTCCTGGGATTTACAAACAAAATATTTTGCTAATCATGAATCTGTAGCCAGATTCATCTTTTACATATGGTTTGTATATACTCCATGTCTTTTATCCTTGCTTTCTTGGCATTTGTACAGTACCTCTCACAGAGCAGATCTTAAGTAAATGTTTTTTGAATGAATGGATAATGAAGGTATGAATAAATTAATCATATCATCTGTTTCTTCTTATTCCTCCTTATAACACGTGGAGATTTGGAAAATAAATGTCAAACCCTATATTTCAACAGAATCTCATGGCTTATTATCTTAGGGCAGGGATCTTGCTCAACATGTTATCCTGATCACCCAGCACAGTGCCTGACACATAGAAGATATTATATGTTTTGAATGAATGAATGAACTATGAGAATAATGAGATATATAGAATTTGGATAAATTTTATCCTCCTGCACTGACCCGCATTTCTGGAAAATGAGCCCAGACAAGAGAGGGTTGTGCTTACAGGCCCAGAATTTTAACTTATCTTAATATCACTGGACCATCACACTTATTTCCTTGGTTCTAATTAAATTAAACAGGAGTGGCACAAAAAAGGGAAAGGGTTATCACCATCAACCCAGGATCAGGGACAACATTTAAATGAATTTATAATGTTCATAACATCTCTGTTGTGTTTGAAAAGTTAAAAATTTCCTGGAGAAAATAACTATTTCTACTGCTTTCCAAAATACTCATAAAATGCCCTGATTGCTAAGGACAGAAAACAAACCAAGTAAAAATAAAATGAACCAAATAGCAACAGAAATAAATGTGCCTTAGTGTAGTTGGATGATTCTCAGATCTGGTCTCCACAGACCACCATCCTTCAGAGTAAGGGTGTGTCCTTCAGGATAAGCACATGCTTGTCAGGGGATGTTCAGTGAGGTGTGGTCCCTTCTGTGTGTCAGTTTCTTGGGTCATTTGAGGTCTTAGGAAAATCCTCTTTGTTAGTGCATTGAATTGCACATGCATTATGTAACTCATTGCAACCCAATAGCTGAACCCGTGGTTTCATAGCTATTAAAATATGCCACAAACCAAACCACCTGTGAGGCACCAACTCAGCAAATGTGCCTGTGCAAAAAGCAATCATAAAAAAAAAATACAGAAAATGAGGATGAAAGGAGCCTGAATAACAAACTAGAACTCATATTTGATGTTATGAAAGGCACAAGAAGACACCTGTTCCATGTAAATAGAAGGAAGATGGCAGCCAGGGGCACTGGAATCGAAGACCATTATCACTATGTGAGAGGGTCATATAATGCGGAATGAATCAGAGTGACTACTGTGGATCCCTTGTTGGAAAAACTGTGATTATGGATAATTATGTACAAGCACTAGGAGAAATGCCAGACGTTAGAATCTGTGTTTAATGTGAAAATTGCATTTTGTTTTTTTGTGGAACCTCAATATATAACTTACTCTATAAAATATGGGCATGTTTCTGAAGAAAAGAAAAAAATGCCAGAGTTGCATTTTAACATCTTGTTACATTTTAGTTAAATACAAAGGAACATGACTTTTCAAAAAGAAAAATCTCTTTCCCAACCTCTCTACCCACCCCTCGCCCTTCTCTCTCCTGCATGACAGCATCAAGTTTTTCCAAACATGCTACCTTTGGTTATAATGGAAATTGGAATCTATGGAAGGAAAGGAACACTGGGTCAGTATCAAAGGTTCCTTGCTCTACTGATTTGATCAGCTATACTTTGTTAATAAGGTGGTAATGTGGCCTTAAGATCTTCCACTATTGAGAGAATCCAAAGAATTATAGAAAAGTAGAATTGTTGCCAAGTATTATGTATTTTCTTTCTCTTGTTCTTTTACTCTAGTTGCCTCATTTTTTCCATAAATCTCACAGTTTCAGCCCAAATTCCCTTAGAGACAGCTTACATGCTAATGTTTTATGCAGAGGAAAAGTCATGAAATCCCAAGAAACCAAGAGTGGATTGGGAGTGAAAGGAATAATACCATGGAAGAAGAGAAAGTAAATTCAAGATAATTCATTACCAAGCTTGTTACATCTTTACAAGAAATGTAGCTATTTGCTAAGTTACAAGAGATATAGCCTATGAGGTTGCATCCTAGAACATTTCACTTAGGGAGACGGGGCGAGCAGTTTTTCTGCCCACGCATCATTTGTCTCAATTGGTCAGGTTGTCCTACAGAATCTTGAACCTCGCAGAAGTCTCTGGGGAAGCGAGCAGCTCTATGTATCTTACATGTGGCTTGACTTGACATGATATTTCCTGTCAAGTCAGAGGCTGTTGCCCCGGCCAGATCCTCCAGGGCAGGGAAGAAGAAAACCCAGGAAACTGGGAAAGTAGCCTATGCTCAAGGGATAGGTTGGGCAGATCTGACTTGGGAAGGCCATAAACAGGCCACATACATTTTAATGGCAGAATTATAATAGATCAGACCAGAGATTTATTAAATTAAGCTCCTCTAATGTCCTGATATAGTACATTGTAGTTTGGTGCTGTATCTCCTGTTGCTTGAGTGCCAAATTTGTACCAGGTGCTGTGCTAAATGCTTCAAATAAATTATCTTGCTGAATCCTCAGAATTCTATGGATTTCATTTTACATATGAGAAAACTGAGACTTAAAGAGGTTAAATAACTTGCTTGTGTTCACACGGCTAGGAAGTTGGCAGAACTAGAATTTGAACCCAGGTCTTTCCACTTCTAAAGCCACTGAACTCATATGTCATCAAATCAATATCCGTTTTACTATTCCTACTAGAAAAGCATGAATTCTAACTATGAGTAGCAGTGAGAAGGGAAGTTCTCCTGCTTTATGCTGTGAGAAGGGAAGTTCTCCTGCTTCTTTTTGTGTTTCTGTGCGTGTGTGTGTGTGTGTGTGTGAGAGAGAGAGAGAGAGAGATTGATTTGCAGCGAATTTTCCAATTCTCCAAATAATAAGAGAATGAAAAAGTAGCGGATGAGCAGAATGTTGGATGTCAATGTACTCTTTGACATACACAATACTAATTTTAGCAAAAGGAATAAAGAAATTCCTGCTGCAATAGGAAGGTCTCCTTCAGTAGAACAATCAACTAGATACCATTGTCAAATCAGGTTGAACATGTTTAACTTGACCATTTCTATAGCTTGTGGAGTTTGACAAGGACGTTTCTAATATATCATCTTTAAATCAAGTTAATAATATTTCAAGGCAGAGCAAAAAATGAATACCAATTCCCACAATCAAGTAGAAATGTTAATTAATACTGTCAGCATGCCACGAATACCACGAAGTCCCATGCCTGTAGATGTAGCAGGAATAGAAGTAGAAGCTTTTCTTAAAGGGAGGATAAAGTTGGTGTCATTTTCATGTGTTCATTAATTGCATGCTTCCTTATGTTAACTATTTCAAAAAAAACATACCTGAAATGTACTGCAATGGAATATGAATTTTGAAATGTTATCATCTCATTGAATAAAGTCCTCTGAACAGTTTTGAGATTTAATATTCTCAATTTCAACTTACATGTATATTGAATCATGTAAAGGTCAGTGTTTCCCAAATGGCACACGTAGATAATTATATTTCTAGTGAATGTTAAAGTAAATAAAGAATGTGGCTTGTGTTCAATCTCCCACTCATTTGCTCCAAGGGCTGAGGAAAATCATTATCTTGACTCAACTGTAATCCCTATTTCTTGGCATGCCATGGAGAAGTCTAATGTATGTAAAGAAAACTTAGTTTACTTTCACCTTTAAAGATATACTTGAATTATTCCAGTGAACTTTGGGTGAGTGTATCAGACCCATTGTTATAATGTATATAATTAGAATTTTAAAATCTTAACCTATTTCTCTTAAAGCGAAATAAACCATGTAAAAGATTTGGGAGGCCTAAAGTGGCCCTACAGTGGGGAGAAGCACTATACAGAATTGCACACTGGAAATGAAAAAGTTAGGAAAAGGGATATTCTTGGAAAGTATCAGAAAAGGGAAAATATAAGAATGGGTAAGTAAAAGAAGAAAGGATTGTAAGTTGAAGCCACACATAATCAGAAACTAAGACATGCATCACAAAAATTCTTAAGTCTGTGTTCCTATGGGAGAATTCTGCTAGGTCAATGATTCCCAGACTTGGAAATTTCAAACAAAATAATTGAGAGACCCAACACAGGATTACCAACTCATCAACTCAATTAAACTATTTTCAATAGAACAACTACCATATACTAGAACCATGATTCCATATTAGGACATTTGTCTTATATACTATATACATTTAATAACACAAATAGGAAAAGATATAAAGAACAACCATCCTCCAAAGGGG
>NW_011888962.1:977316-979290 GCF_000151845.1 Pteropus vampyrus
ACAAAAAAGGGAAAGGGTTATCACCATCAACCCAGGATCAGGGACAACATTTAAATGAATTTATAATGTTCATAACATCTCTGTTGTGTTTGAAAAGTTAAAAATTTCCTGGAGAAAATAACTATTTCTACTGCTTTCCAAAATACTCATAAAATGCCCTGATTGCTAAGGACAGAAAACAAACCAAGTAAAAATAAAATGAACCAAATAGCAACAGAAATAAATGTGCCTTAGTGTAGTTGGATGATTATCAGATCTGGTCTCCACAGACCACCATCCTTCAGAGTAAGGGTGTGTCCTTCAGGATAAGCACATGCTTGTCAGGGGATGTTCAGTGAGGTGTGGTCCCTTCTGTGTGTCAGTTTCTTGGGTCATTTGAGGTCTTAGGAAAATCCTCTTTGTTAGTGCATTGAATTGCACATGCATTATGTAACTCATTGCAACCCAATAGCTGAACCCGTGGTTTCATAGCTATTAAAATATGCCACAAACCAAACCACCTGTGAGGCACCAACTCAGCAAATGTGCCTGTGCAAAAAGCAATCATAAAAAAAAAATACAGAAAATGAGGATGAAAGGAGCCTGAATAACAAACTAGAACTCATATTTGATGTTATGAAAGGCACAAGAAGACACCTGTTCCATGTAAATAGAAGGAAGATGGCAGCCAGGGGCACTGGAATCGAAGACCATTATCACTATGTGAGAGGGTCATATAATGCGGAATGAATCAGAGTGACTACTGTGGATCCCTTGTTGGAAAAACTGTGATTATGGATAATTATGTACAAGCACTAGGAGAAATGCCAGACGTTAGAATCTGTGTTTAATGTGAAAATTGCATTTTGTTTTTTTGTGGAACCTCAATATATAACTTACTCTATAAAATATGGGCATGTTTCTGAAGAAAAGAAAAAA
This sequence comes from Pteropus vampyrus, assembly GCF_000151845.1. NCBI lineage: Eukaryota > Metazoa > Chordata > Mammalia > Chiroptera > Pteropodidae > Pteropus > Pteropus vampyrus. Next base: position 978,235 of record NW_011888962.1, read on the forward strand.
ATGCCAGAGTTGCATTTTAACATTTTGTTACATTTTAGTTAAATACAAAGGAACATGACTTTTCAAAAAGAAAAATCTCTTTCCCAACCTCTCTACCCACCCCTCGCCCTTCTCTCTCCTGCATGACAGCATCAAGTTTTTCCAAACATGCTACCTTTGGTTATAATGGAAATTGGAATCTATGGAAGGAAAGGAACACTGGGTCAGTATCAAAGGTTCCTTGCTCTACTGATTTGATCAGCTATACTTTGTTAATAAGGTGGTAATGTGGCCTTAAGATCTTCCACTATTGAGAGAATCCAAAGAATTATAGAAAAGTAGAATTGTTGCCAAGTATTATGTATTTTCTTTCTCTTGTTCTTTTACTCTAGTTGCCTCATTTTTTCCATAAATCTCACAGTTTCAGCCCAAATTCCCTTAGAGACAGCTTACATGCTAATGTTTTATGCAGAGGAAAAGTCATGAAATCCCAAGAAACCAAGAGTGGATTGGGAGTGAAAGGAATAATACCATGGAAGAAGAGAAAGTAAATTCAAGATAATTCATTACCAAGCTTGTTACATCTTTACAAGAAATGTAGCTATTTGCTAAGTTACAAGAGATATAGCCTATGAGGTTGCATCCTAGAACATTTCACTTAGGGAGACGGGGTGAGCAGTTTTTCTGCCCACGCATCATTTGTCTCAATTGGTCAGGTTGTCCTACAGAATCTTGAACCTCGCAGAAGTCTCTGGGGAAGCGAGCAGCTCTATGTATCTTACATGTGGCTTGACTTGACATGATATTTCCTGTCAAGTCAGAGGCTGTTGCCCCGGCCAGATCCTCCAGGGCAGGGAAGAAGAAAACCCAGGAAACTGGGAAAGTAGCCTATGCTCAAGGGATAGGTTGGGCAGATCTGACTTGGGAAGGCCATAAACAGGCCACATACATTTTAATGGCAGAATTATAATAGATCAGACCAGAGATTTATTAAATTAAGCTCCTCTAATGTCCTGATATAGTACATTGTAGTTTGGTGCTGTATCTCCTGTTGCTTGAGTGCCAAATTTGTACCAG
>NW_011888962.1:982340-1003150 GCF_000151845.1 Pteropus vampyrus
CCAAACCCTTGCACCCTTAATGAGAGTCTGCCTTTAAGTTTAAGGAATTAATTCAGCTCCTTATCTCAGTGTACACAAAGCTGCTTATTGCCTAGATGAGTATTGGCAGTTTATCAGGGAGAGGAGAACCAGAAACAGGCTCAGTCCATGATCACTTACCTTTAAAGTAGCTCTCACAGACCAGTTTCAAAATAATCCTTGAAAAATTTTTAAGCACACAATTAGGTTTCATAGCTACTTGACATCCAAATGCAATCAAACACTGTAAATTTCATTCCACTAACATTATATAGAAATTTATCATGGAGGCTTATTCTCATACATTTGGTTCTGGGTTCTCACTAGAAAAATTCTTTAAAAACATACTGTCCTCTCAATTTTAGTGCCACTTCCCAGATCTAACTGATTACAAGGGGAAAAATATAGTGTCCTTTGTTCTTTCTACCTTTTAGTCCTTACCAATTTTATGATTCTCCCCCTTTTTAAAATCATCACCATTATTATTCCTTATTGAGATTCTCCTAAGTGCCACGTGTTGTGATAGGAGCTTAGTAAGCATCATCTCTAACCCTTTCAGTAACCCTGCAAGGCAGGGATCATTATTTCTATTTTCCAGATAAAGAAACTGAGGCTCAAACAGGTTCAGACAAGCCCAAAAGTTATATAGTATCAAGTGATAAAGCCAGGTTTCTGAATCAGGTTTGTCTGACTCTGAAGCCAGCATCTTTCATTTCATCCCATCTTTTCTCCTCCAGTCAAGATCCGAATGTGATACATCTGTCAAAAGCAGATTCCGAAAGGTGATTTATAAAAGCAGTGATAGTCCTCTGAGAAGAAGGCAAAACTAATATGGGGAGCAAGGGGTGAGATTGTAGAAGGTAACTATAAAGATCATATGTAGAAAAGAGCAGACATTAAGTCAGTGGTTTAAATTAAGGAGCAAATAAATTACATTAGTATTACAACATTACAGTCAGATGGCTGGAATCTAGGTAGTAAATGAGGCAGAATGATGGCTGGGTGCAGGGGGCTTGTGTATTTGAAACCCAGGTAAATCTCTGTCCTTTCTTCCCAGACTCCATCATTACTTTAAAACAAAATAAAACTAAACCTGAATTTCATGCATATATTATTTTGTTCCATGTCATTTAATCTTTTCACTAGTTGTGGAACTCAAGGAGAACAAAAATAGAAATTTGTTAGATCTCTGTTCATCTAAAAATTCTGAAATTTTACTGTAATCAAGACATTCTGAATTATTATTCATTTGTATGAAAAATGGAAACTTCGTAGGCAAATGGGTTTGAGATTTAAATAATCAGGAGCAATGCGTTGCAGTAGAAAGAACATACCATTTAGAGTGAGTGAGACAGCTTGAGTTTCTCAGTCCTGCCACAATAGTTGTGTGACCTTGAATAAATCACCAAACCACCTCTGAACCTCAATTTTCTCACATGAAGGTAGAAGGGTTAAACCAGAATAACCTGATATCCCATTAATGTTATGATTCCAAATAGTTCTAGATGGAATTAATGATTATACATTTCATAGGATTTTAAATGGCTTCTTTCTAGAACAGTTGCTCCTAATGAGTTTGTTAATGGGTGGCTTCAAGTGAACCATCATTATTTGGTTGGTAGATACCAACATCATTTTGATTTGTCTGTATCAAAGATCGGGCAGATGAAACCTACCTAGATGTGTACAATTCTTTCATGTTAAATGACTTCAACTCCTTAAATAGCTACATTTGAACTGTAGATATTTCTGAAATGTTTGGGGTAGGTTTGGACCGTAATAAACTCCACTGCAAAGGAAAGTTTTATTATCATCATAACTGCTGCCCTAAAACTGCTGGGTAGAAAGTGATTAATGGACCTTATAACTCCAGCCTTTGAGATCAAACCTCTTAAAAAGTCATGAATACCTAGAGGAAGCTGTTAAAGTCTCAATGATACTGTTTTTGTATTCAGCTATTTTTATTGTTACTCATTATTCAGCTATGATTATTTCCCTTTTCCTCTGAAATCCTATTTTTATTCTTTATTAAAAAAAGGAAAGGGGTGCTTGCTGTAATCCAAAGAAGTAAATATGGGCTTGATATTTGGACCTAGGCTCTGCTTCTGACCCAGAGAGTAAGCTAGAAGCACTTAAACAAGTGGGTTTTGTCTTCTGTATAGTGAGAAACCACCGTATCAAAGGTTTTAGTAAAACCTAAAGAATAATAAGTAGATTGAACACTCTCGTCTTTCTTGGTGGGGACACACACACACATCTCTGAAAGCTCCGACAGCGAAAGAGCTGTGATCCACTTAGCCCTCTCTTTCAGGGGGGTCTTTGCAAGAGAGAGAACAAGTTTTAACCGGCAAGCTGCCACAGGCAAAGAAGGATGTCTGGCTGAGTGCAGGTCTTGCTGGAAAGAGGAGTCAGTCCCTTTCATTTCAGAAATCCAGTCCACGTTTTACTGGAAGCCGGGACAGGGTGAATAAGAGGAGCCTCTGAGGGCTGGTTTCTGATGTCGCACTAGGCATGATAAGAATGCCATTGACGTCAGCAGAGTCATCATCAGGGAGAATGGCACCCCAGCTCTTGAAACCACACCAAGCAATTGCAGTGCTTTTGAAAATTAAAAGCCGGTGCTTGGCGGGGAAGAGGAGGAGGGAAGAAGAGGAGGAGGGGAAAGAAGCAAAGACGGAGAAGAGATGGCTCCAGCTGAACTCTTCTTTCTTTTATGCATTTCCTGTATTTTAAAAAGACAGGCACATAAGCATACACACTCACTGGCTCGCATTTGGACTCAGTGGGCACCTTAGCCTGAATCAGTGGAGGAGGAGGAGGTGGAAGAGAGAAAGAATTTAATTTTCTTAATATTTCTGAATTCAGATAAAAGAAACTGTGCCACCCAGGTGCTGGACAGAGGCCCTGAGCCACAGGAGAAAATATAAGCCTCTGAGACTTAAATTGTTGAGTTAAAACTGATATGCTTGAAATGTGTGCCGATGAATAGATTACAAAGGAGGAATTAAACACTTCAAAAGAGCTACTACAAAACAAAGAACCGCACCCCGTCCGCCACCCCTCCCCACCCCCCCAATGTTTGTGTGTCTGCCTGAGAAAATGACAAAGTTGTGGGTTTGGGGAGGGAACACTGCAGGCGTGTTGTGATTTCAGCTTTCAGAGGCGGCTCCAAGAACATCACCTCCAGCTGTAATTCAAAGCTTACCTACAGTGGAAAATGTCTTGGAGGTTAGGAAGTCTTTGAAAACAATTTTTAGTGTAAATTGTCCCCACTTGCAAATTCCACAATTAATCTAATCTTTTCATTCGCTTTCCCACTCCCAGTTATTCTGCCAGCTCCACTCTCACTCCAGCTTTCCATCCCAGCAATATTAAAACTACATAGAATGGATCTGATGATATCAGTGCACAATGTGCTTTATTTTACAGCATTGATTGGCAGCTTCCCAAGTCCATAAAATCTTTTGCTGATCTGATTTTAATATCCATATCCTTCAGCTATACCAGAAAGAATGGTTTCTGAGCCATGGAAATGTTAGGAGGGAAACAAAAGAACATATGCACATAAAGCAGAATCTGGCAGAAAACATGGACTTAATAAACTGCATTATTTAAAACTCCTATTTTAAATGGCTGGTACTAAAGGAGCAGCATGAGAGAGAGGCACAATAACGGTTTTTTGTTTTCAAAGAGCTGTTTCTTTTTGAAAAAGAAGAAGCACGAAGCAGCAATCCTTTCAAATACACAAATAATACTCAGAGTAGACCCCACCCCTTTCTCCCATTTGTTTTTAAAAATGTAAAGGTTACATTAAGAGGGGCTTTCTCTATTTGATGTGACTGAGTAAATAAAGGGAGAGGGAGTTTAGCAAAGAATATTTATCACGTACACTTAACCCGTCTTGCTTAGTGTAATAGTGGAAAGACGACTAACTATCCCTGTGGAACTTTGGGTTGCACCCTCTGAAAAAATAGATAAATCTGTAACTTGGTACATGTTGGCTATTTTTTTTTTTATTTTGTTTTGTCTGAAGCTTATATAGGAAATCTTTTATTGCTTCCTTCTTTTCTCCCTTCCATTACTAAATACTTCCTTCCTTCCAATACTAAATACTTAAAAAAAAAAGAAAGGGTGGGTGGGTGGGTGGGTGGGAAGGGATCCTGAACCTGCAGTCCCAGGACATTATAGGGTCCTGGATTGTACCTCAGAGAATTGTGCTTCCCTTCCTCTAACTATAGGATCCTGAGTGTGCGATGGTACGTTGGGTGATGAGGTGATGGTAGGGTGGAGATGAGTCTTCTCACAAGGCTGTTGTCCCCAGAAAGGTTATAAAGCACTGATTTCGATATTAATCCTATCAACACAATACACACAAACCGCTTTCATTCTCTTCACTTTCCTGCTTTGCTGACTTGATTACAAGCGTTCTGACATGTCTCTGCAAGTTTTTCCTGTTCCTGTCAGTGTGCCTGTCATCCCCCTAGCCTGCCCCACCTCTCCCCTTTTGTGGTTCTCCATTATTTTCTGTCTAGAACATTTCCTCCACTGAAAAAAAATGACGAAAACCTTTGTCCCTTCCTCCTACCTACAGATTCCTTTTGTCTCATTCCTGATGCCTGCAGCACTCCCAGGCCACAGTTGATTGATCGTACTCTGGCAATGTTTGGGGGCTCCTTACACCAGGCACCCTAGCAGCAAGCTCCCAGAATCTGGGTGTGTTTTGAATATGTCAGGCTCAAGTTCACTGAGCACTAATTTGCAACAGGAAGTACTAGTGAGACTGATGAGGGATGGGAATTAGCAAATAGGGTTGGCCGTCAGTTGACAGAGGAAGCTTAAGGAAGAGGATCTTTTAGAAAAAGAAAACTAATTTAATCCTTTTCAGGTGTGTCAACTCTCCTTTCTGGACAGAATTACCATGTACATGGGGGATTATTAGTAGTAGTAGTTTTTTTTTAGCATTTTCCCTAAGGTCTGTCCTCATTTCACAGGGAAGAGGCAAGGATAAATGCAGTGAATTAGATTATGGACAGCAGTCTAACCCTAGCTTAATGAGCCATGGAAACAAAATAACTCAATCTTCTCTAACTGCTGTAATCCAAAACTGGAGGCATTGAGAGCACCGTGGCTTTGGTTACACATATTTGTAGTATAGGCTTCGCCGAGTATTTGAACTGTTCAGTAAGAGATATGACATTTTTCGTTCTTCAAGTAGCAGGTATAAATCTTTTAAAATATTAAAAACATATCCACAACACAAAATGAACAAATGTATTAATACTCGCCCACCATCAGTCCCATTTTCCTTTTTCCTTCTCAGAACGACTGCCATAAATTATAGAAATAGTTATCCTGTCCACATTTTCATCTTTTTTACTATAAATATTTTTATTTATAAATAATGTACCGTGCTTTAAAAAACTCATCAATATATTTTAGCTTAAAATTCTCTAGCAAATATTATGTTCGTTGCATATTTTTTTTTTCTCTTTTCCTTATCTACCATAGAATTCTCATTAATTGACTGGGTGCAGTAAGTAGATCAGCAGCAGTCGAGTAACTGATATGGGAAGGCTAATAGAATAACCACCTTAAGAAGGGATCTCAGAGAGGGAGACTACTTAGCCTGCAAAATTCTCAGGGCAAAATTCAGGGAGGTAGAAGTGGAAGAAGCCTGGAGTCAGACGGGGCTGAGATAAACCAGGCGAGAGAACGGCAGCTACGGGAGCGGAGAGAGCGTGGTCCACTCCAGTAAAAATTAAACCTGCTGGGAACCAGTTTAGGATGAACTGGTGTTTTGGCACGCCTTTCTGTGTGACCTCGACAAACCCCGCCTGTGACTGCCTCTCTTGACTCCTCAGTGGTCCTCTTGTGTAAACTATAATCCCAGAATTGAAGATCCAGAATGCAAATAATAGAACTCCTCACTCAACCTTCCTTAGATTATACATAAAGAAGTAATGACCTAGAAAGGTGTTTTATAGATACCCATCAGGGCAGAATCAGAGCCTGGGCTTGGAGTAGGGGAAGTTGTTCCTCTTTAAGTATTTTTCCAAAAGTTACATTTTTTTCAACAGTTTCTGAGGCGATATCTTGATCGAATTGACAGTTATACAAATACTAAAAGTGGTCCATTAAACAATTCTGCCTTTTTACATCGTACAGACGAGAAAACTGATGCTCAGAGAATTTAAACAACTTGGAAGACAAGGTAGCAGTAAACACTCAAATGGACCAACAAAGAAGAAAAAGAATTTAAAAAGTGAGAATAGTTTAAGGTATCTCTGGGACAACATCAAGCATGCCAAATTTGCATCATAGGGGTACCAGAAGGAGAAGAGAGAGATCGAGGTGATTAAAAATCTATCAGAAGAAACAGTGACAGAAAACTTCACAAACCCAGTGAAGGAAATAACCACATAACCCCAGGAAGCACAGAGATTCCCAACCAAAATGAACCCAAAGAGGCCCACACCGAGACACGATAATTAAAAAGTTAAAGGTTAAAGACAGAGAATCTAGCTTGTAGATTCATGTAACTTGTAAGTGGTAGCGTCAAGATTTGAACTCAAGTCTGTCCGACTTTCACAAACATGTTTTTAATCTCTGTGCTACACTACACTGCCTCAGTATAGACTCCTTCCAAAACACAGTTATTGCCAGTCTATCTCTGCCACTTAGGTCGCCACACTCAGGAGTTTTTAAATTGTAAAAAGGCATACATATTTCCTATCTGTATTAGCGGACAGGGTGTCTGGGACAGAGGAGAACCTTAGAAAAGGGTAAAACATTTGTTTTGATGCTGGTATTAAGATCTTCAATATCAAAAACAAGAAACTTGGCAATTAATATTTTTAATGAACTGGAGAGGTCACAGGGTTTGCAATCAAATGTTTTCATGTCAAGACAACAGTGCAGAAACAAAGAATTGGAAATGTTTAGCAGATGCTAAGAAGTAAGGATTTGTAAACATCATATTATAGAAAGGAAATAAAGATTACCTGGAAAGAGTTTTGTTTTTTTAATCAATTCTATTACCTGAATTGGCAGAGAAAGTACATATTAATGAAGGATCTGCTGATAGAAAATTAAACAAAGAAGATGCAGTGGAGACGTTTTGAGAATCAGCTGCTCTATTTCGTATGGCTGAAGATAGAAAGAAGGCTGTACGGGATTTGGAGATGAAGTCCTGAGACATAGGGAATAAATAACACACAGCTCTAAGAAGTCTTCGTGTTGATTGATCTTTAGAAGTTAGCTGTGTCATAATATTATCAGTACAACAGTGCCTTAGCCACTGGACCAAAGGAAACATCTACAGCCTTTGAAAAATGAGAATCTGAAAAACTGACAAAAACTAAAAGAAACAAAACAAAAATAAAATGAAGAATGTCATTTTAAAAATGCTAAAATGGGAGCCTGACTCTGATTTTAAAAGGCTCTTTGACTTTAATATGTTTTTCTCAGTTACATTATTTAAGTTAGAGTTATTATTGGCGTAGAACAGTTTTTTCAAAATGTGGTTTTAGATGAAAGCTTCCCACACGCTGAAGTTTAGTTGTGGTCTTAAAGGGAGAAACTGCTTAATGGGTTAGGGATTTTATTGAAAAGATGGAAATGTTTGGGACTAGATAGAGGTGGTAGCTACACAACACTGAGAATGTGGTAAATGCCACTGAATTGCTCACTTTAAAAATTTTAAATTTATATTATTTGAATTTCACCTTAATAAATTATTTTTGAAACTGAGTGAGAGAATTTAGCACTAAGGACATCAGAGAATAGCTTTATGAATTAAAAGAAAAATGGTGTTGGCTACAGTGTGTCTATGATGTTCTTGAGAGCCTACATTTTATCTTACTAATGTTAGAATTCCGAGCACTCAGAGTGTCTGGCACATAGATGGGAGTCTTATGTGTTCGATTAATGAATGAATGGATGATTCCGACCAGGTCATAGTCAGTAAAGTTCATTTCATTGACTATAAGTTGGGGGATATAGTAAAGGAAAGTAGGACACAGTCGTGAACAATGTGAAAGTGACCTGTAGCTTTTTTTTTAAGTGGGAATGAAATGTAGAGGCATAATTAGCATGTTCACATTTTAGAGTGTTGCTGGTTTAATTTTGTTTTGCATTTCCCTCATTGGCCTCTCTGAAACTATAGATTACAAGTAGGATTTTCTTTTGTCCTGCTTTTCTGTCTCAAGCCTTTCATATCTGTTTCTCTGAATATGAGCAGTTAAAAAGGTAGTGGCATCGAAGTGAATCAAAGATGTTTCCAGCTTAACCCTTTTGGAGCATGATTGAACATCGAATGTTAGAACTTCCGGCAGTGCTCAATGATTGAAAAATAGTGTTAGTGAAATAAAAGTCGTTATATTCTGAGCTTTTTTTTAAATTATAGTTTTCTGTTATTTTGTCATATTAACACTATTGAAAAAACACAGATCAGAGGTGGAATGGAAAAAGTAATGACAATCCAGTGTTTATAAACAGTAAAAATTTCAGGCTTATATAATTAATTTATATCATCTGAGGTGGTATTAGACATTTTTTGCCTAAACTCTCCCAAGAATTATTTCAATTCCCCAAATAATATACTTCTGTAGACAGAACCCATATATGATAGTCCCTATATTCTATACAGAGGGCATAACTTTCTTCTACTCTCTTGGTATTTAATATTATATAGCCTATAGTTTAATTTATATACATAGGTCCCTGTCCATGTTGGAATTTAATTCCTTGGGAGGTCATTGATTACTTAATCTTCAAGGTATTTAAAGTTATACTGGCTAGCTATAATAGGGAGTTAACAAAATATTTTAATTGTAGTAAGAATAGTTAGAGGGTCTGTTGCAGGAGGGTGCTGGTAAGCCAGTTCTCTTCCTTTCTCCCTTTCCCACCAAAAAACAACCAAACAAAACAAAACATGATCTGCAGTGTTTGCCTATTGCCATGGTGTAAATACTCCCACCATAGATGATTTCAAGCTACCACTGGTCTAGGAGTCCTTTGCAAAATTCTTAAATATTTAACAATTGACAGCAGCCAGTTCCATCATACCACTGCAACAGCAATTATGTAATTTTAAATGTCAGATAAATAATGGAATCAATAAATCATATAGATATGAAGAGGAGGAGGAGATCTTTAAGAGCTAGATTAGTCAGGAAATGTTCCATGGAGGAAGTAAGGCTTGAGTTCGGTAATGTGAATAAAACATTTATAAACAGATAGGAACCGGCATCCCAAATGAGATGCATGAGATGCATGAATCAAGGATGAGTGTGACAAGTGTGACAGTCCTGTAGCAGAGGGTCTAGACAATTGAGGATAGAAAGTATTTAGGCTTTAAAAGCCTAGCGAGTCAAACTAAGATGTTTTGGATGTTAACCTAAAGTTAGTGGACAGTCATTACTGGTTTTTTAACACAGATGGGCAGAGCAATATTTAGACAAAAGCAACATTTTAGGAAGATTTATCTGACGATAAGATGAATTTTTGATAGCAGTGAGACTCCAGAATAAAACACACTAATGAGACCTACCTCATATAAGTGAGAGTAATTCAACTTAGCAGCAGTCTTGGAATTTTGTAACAACTCCCATGTTGATAAATTGTACCCCGGAGTGTTGAATAAAGCAAATGGTGAAGGCATAATAGTGGCTAAGTATAGAGAAATTGAGTTCAGATGAAGGAACTGGCATGTGGATCCACTGTGTACTGTAAAGTACTTTTATTGGTATTTAGTCTTGCCATTATTGTTGCTAATGATGATATAGAATAATTACCAACTGTTATTAATTATTTAAAACCAGATGCCTAAAGCAACCTCTCATCTTGCAGAGAGTTGTCTATCTTTGAACTTCTAAAAAAGAGAAACGTAGAAACTTGGATGGGAGATCTGTCCCGGCAGCACATCTGCAGTCTTTGTTTCTTGTCTTTTCTGCCCTTTCATCTTCCACTCTTCATCTTCCACTCTCCTGCTCCCCATCCTGCCTGCCAATCCAGCTTGCCAAGCTTTGCAGTTGTTCACCCACCTCTTGCCTGGCTGCACTCTCATCATTCAAACAGCTCTGCGTTGGTATCTACTTTCACCAGAATTCCTGCAGCCGTGGAGTACGTGCAGAGCACCTTCCTTTTGACACTCTTAAAATTCTGAGGGGTGTTTCTGACACACATTGCTTAGTAATTCAAAACTAAAGCAGTTGTGGTTTCTTTTTATTGCAGTTATGCCGATTTTTAAAAGCACTCATAGTGAAAAAGGAAAGGTAGTAAAATACATGTACATAGATGCTCATTGAGCACATTTGCACATGTTCTTGGTGAATGTTATTTTTGAAACCTGTCTGAGCAGGTTTGAGCTGTGTATATTTGGTAAAACAGGGTCACAAGGCAAAAAATTGGTTTGTATCTTCATCATACAATGTAAATTACATATAGCATACATATTGAAAAGAAATACGAGAGAGAAGCTTTCTGAAAATCATTCCATCTTGTTTATTCTGATTATACAATGGGGAATTGTATGCTTTATGCCAATTTAATTTCTTGAATATATTTCCTCAATAAAAGTATGTTAAAATACAGCTTAGTACTATGCATACTGAAAACAGGTTGATAATTAATTTGGACAAATATTCCCATTTCGTTTCCTAAATTTTTACACATTTTTGGCATTTTTTATTAGTTAAGACTATAACAAGCATTAATTCACCAGCTCTCTGAGATAAGAAATGTGTTTTCTAATAATAATTATAAATCTGTCAGAATATTGTGGAAGTTATATAGTTGCAGATCTAAACAGAACAAAAATCACTGCAGTTATTTAACAACTGTTGTTAATTATTTATATAATCACAAATTATGGCTTGCAGAGACTGACGAAATCCTTCAACAAACTACATAGATTTTGTGGAAGGGCAGTAACTTTTAATAAGTAAGCTCATAGTGTTCCATCTGCCTTTTCTTTATGAATACATAATTGGTATATATACCAATTATTCTTAGAAATATATATCCTAACTATTAAGAATTCAGGCCCAACCTCCAAAGTGTCCTCTGTCTTCTGTAATATAGATCAGTACCAGGAAAGAAGCAAGAGAGGTCTCTGAGCACTTAGGATATATGTTTACAACTTCACCCACTAAAGGTACTTCACTAGCAAGAGAAATATATAACTATATGTTAGTGATGATTCATACAAACTTGGTCATGTGGTTCCAAGCCTTCTGTAAATGGATGAGCAAACTAGAAAGGAATGGGTAGGAGATTCTAGGGAAAGTCACAACTGACAGTAGCCAAGTGACAATTGATGGCTTGAAAATAAAAGAAGAAACAGAAAATCTAACAAAATCATCTAAGAAGTACAGTTTTGGAGGCCTTTTTGAATGGGACAGTGAATTCAACTTGTCTTAGGGAACCCTAATGGTACAGCCCGTTAACTGCTCTGCCAAGTATAATAATTGACTTTTAAATTGAAGATACCAAGTCATCAAAAAAAGACTAAATTATATTTTGCTCAATCTCTACTGATTTTCTATATAATATTACAAAAAAAAAAAGATATATGTTTTATGCACTTAAAATAAGGGGGCAAAAAGCCCCCAGATCTAACCCCTGTCCCTTTCAATACCTGCCCCTGGGTATTGCTCCATCCATTAACCCTTTTCCTCATCTCTGTTAGACCTACTCTCTGGTGGCTTTTCCCTCAGTCTGTTGTGTTTCTACCTTCCTAAGAGGGAACAGAAAACTCCCTTCTTCTTTGATCCTGTGTCTTTGTCCAGTCATTACCCACTATCTCTGTTGATTTTCTCACCCAACTTCTAGATAGGAGAGTTTATGCTCACCACTTCCGTTTTCTTTTCTTGTCATTTATTACTCAGCCCACTTGCAGTCAACTTGCCATCCCACCATTCTATAGCAACTACTCCTGCTTTGGTTCCCCTGATCTCCAAATTGCCAAATCAAATGGGTACTTTTCAGCTCATTTCTTACTAGGTTTCTCTATAGCAATTGTTAGTACTTAAAACTCCCTTCCTCCTGGCTTGAGGTCATACATTCATTCTGTCTCCCTCCTAGCTTCCTTTTCCTCCACTCTTCCTTTGATTATTTATGTACTCATCGATTATGGCCTTCAGATGACTGATGAAATTGTTCAACAAACTAACTGTGGAGGTTTTATGGAAGGGCAGTAACTCTTGATCCTGTTTCCAGGATCCTATTCTCAATTTCCAGCTCTCTTCGTTCTTCATGTTCTCCAGGATTTACTTATCCATTTTTGTTATTTTTTACCACCACCTCTATGGTGATAACCCCTAAATTCATATTCAAGTCTATCTTAGCCTTTTCCACGAAGCTTGAAAACCCAACTATTTACTGGAAATTCTCACATGAGTATCTCACAGATTTATCAAATTCTTCATATCCAGATCAAATTTAGATTTTTCTCTAAATTCATTTCCCTTTATGTATCTTAGTTGGTGACACTATTCAGTTATCTGAGCATTTCATCTATATTCAAAAAATAAAACAAAAATGAGTCACAAAGGCATGAAAATTCTACAGATGTAGCCAATCATTATTAATCTAGATAATCATTATGAATATTTGCTTTATATTCTTCCAAATCATTATTAATATTTGCTTTATATTCTTCCAAATGTTATGTGTATACATATGTACATATATATGATATTATAACATTTAACCTTTTACCACTGTAACACTTTTTTCCATTTTAGAAAAGATCATGAAGTTTTTGCATCAAAATATACTTTTTCAAAGTCATTTTTGTAGTCGTTCGCGTTCTAGCCAATAGTGTTATTTAACTAATGGTGATGAATATTTATATTATCTTTGTTGACTTTCTTTCTCTCCTTGCTTTTTCCTTAGGAAAGAAATGACAAATTAAATAAATATATTTATGTATTTATATAACATCAGTTATAAAAATAAGTTCCTAGAAAAGGAGGAAAGAATTCCTTGGATACATATTAGTAGAGGTAATATTAGTCTAATTACACTCAAAAGTTGAATAAGTTATGCCATTAATTGAATGCTTTCTGTGTGCTTTCATTGTTTTAAGGACTTCGCATAATCCTCATAAATCTGTGAGGCTAGATCCATTATTGTTCATATTTTATAGTTGTGGAAACTGAGGTTAAATAACTACTAGCCCAGGGTCATATAGGTAATAAATGGATCCAGGAGTCAAACTTGGGAGTCTGTTTCAAATACTGGTCTCTTAACAACAATGTTAATGTGCCTTTTGCTGCACTCTAGGACATCCATTCTACTAGAGTATGCCACTTAGCATTCAATTTCTTAGAATAAAACCAATAAATAATATAGTTAACTGAGTTGTCAAAACCTCTAATGGATATTGTATAGAGAAAAAGAAAAAGACACCATATCTGTGAGATAATAATGAATATTTCATTCACATCAGTGGTTACTCTGATTTGTTTTCTTTTGACAATGTGTTAGGCAAAAAATATATCAGCAAATTAACAGTGGAACTCCGATTTCAGGTTTAACATAATTTTCTAAATAGAATTGATGTGAAAGTAGTGATACATTTTTCAAATTATAGTTAAATTATTTAAATTTGCTAATATCAGGAGCTAAATTTTTAAGGGATGAGTAATAGAATGTAGGTGGTCCCATAGCATCAACTCCACCTTTCTATCTCATTCTGTCATTCATATTCTGTTTCTTAGTGAGGATGCCTTGTCTGTTGTATCTCTAGGTACAATGTCTGACATTTCTAGATGTGCATAGAAGGAAGGAAATAAGAAAGTGGGGATGAAAGAAGAAAGGAGGGAAGGAAGGCATGATGGATGGATGGATGGATAGATGGATGGACGGATGAAAGGAAGGAAGGAAGGAAGGAAGGCAGGCAGGCAGGCAGGCTCCCACACAATTTGCTCTAATCATAGCTTCTCCATCTGTCTTGTGCAGACCAAATTTTGGAGATATCCTTATGTCCCTTTTTTCTACCACATCTCATATCCAATCTATCAGAAACTCCTGAAGCCTCCGCTGTCATAATATACACAGAGTATATATAAGTCCTTCTCATCACCTCCACAATTATCTCCCTATTGCAAGCCACCATCTTCTCTGGCCGAGATGATTGCAGTAGCCTTGTAATAGGTCATTCTGCTTCTACTCTTGCTGATGATAGTCAATTCTAAAAATAGCAGCCAGTGCAGATAATGTCATTCCTCTGCTCACAACCTTGCATTGGCACTCCATTTCTCTCAGAGGTAAAGTGCATATAGTGACCTACAACATCCAACCTAATTTGGTACCTGTTTCATCTCCAGACTTTTTCCCCACTGTTCTCTCCTTCGTTCACTCAGCCCCAACCACACAAGCCTCCTTGCAGATTTTCAAGCATATCAGGCACACTTCCATTTTAAGACCTTGGTGCTGCATGTCATATTCTTCCCCCCAATGACTTTGGTTCAATTCCCCAATTTTCCTCAAATTTTTGCTCATGTTTCATTCTCTCCATGAGACCAGACACAAACATCCTATTTTTTAAATGCATCCCGAAGCATCCCTTTTCCTAGTTACTGCTCTACTATTTGTCTGTTTGTTTTCATACCAATTCTTTCCTTCTAACACATAATTTACTGCATGTATTTTTTATTCTCTCTCCCCTACTAGACTGTGAACTACTTGTGAGCAAGGATTTTTGCCTATTTTGTTCACTGATACAGAATATATATATACTTACAGATATATATATATATATATATAAAACAATATATATAAAATAATGCTTTAGCCATCATTTATTCAAGAATCATCTTGAATAAATGATTCGATTCATCACCCTACTTAGTGTCTCATAGACATGATTTGGCTCCACTGGCTTCCCATTAAGAGCATTGTTCTTATTACCAAATCCACCTCCCAGTAAAGAGGTTCAGCTAAGAGATCAGGAACATCAAGAGCTTTGGTCTTTTGGTCCAAGGAAGTTGTAGTCTTGGTTTCTGGCTACATAATTCCCTCTGGATTTAGGGTAGAAAAATATAGGTTCAGACATTCCCATACTTAATAAATATTTTAAAAGAAAGGATGAGTTTTTTGAAAAATAATGTCTTAGTTACTGATTGAGGTTTATGTAAATGGCCATTCCTACATTTGGACAGTTGCACAATAGGAGACTTGCAAGAGAACAGTGGTGACGCTGAGAGCCAATCAAAAGTGGGATCCAAAGTAGCTTTCTAGCATCACCTTAAGAAATCATTGAAAGTTCCCTGGAGGATAAGCCTACATTTTGCTGACCATTTTCCAGTTCCAGGATCATGCTTGCACAGTCCTAGGAAGGAGGCAAACTGAAACAAATTGAAAATGATACAGAAACTATCCCCTGTGAGACTATAGAAAAGCAGAGGAGAAAAGGTGGAGTTGCGGAGAGCTGAGCTACTTCTCCCTGATTTGAACAAAGCATTGGAGAACCCATTGGTGAAAACTTTGAAATCCTGTGTGACACCAAGAAAAGCATGTAAATCGTCACAGCATACAGGTAGAGGTCCTTTGTTTTCCTTTCTCTTTTTAAAGAAAACAAACTTCACAAGTCACATTTTGGAAACAAATGGACTGTTTCATATAGCTCAAATACTTAGTGCCTAGGTAATGATAGGAAGCAATATCATATATAGGTTCAGGTGCCACCTCTGGAATCACACTGCTCTGAATCCCAGCTCTGCCATCAGTACTTGTAAGACCTTGTGCCAACTATTCCAGTTTCCATAGCAGTAAAAGAGGAATAATAATAGCTCATTCCTTAGTATGATAATTAAGTGAGATAACCTACTTATATAGTGCTTGGCACAGTGGTACATGGGCAGCATTCCACAAAAGTTAATTGCTTTTGTGTTGCATAGCTGCTGTAGTTACTACCTTTGTAGAAATTTTCAGTGAAAAATGGTGTTGGAAATTACCCAGGAGTGTTTCCTGGGGAAAGATAGTTGGCCTTCCAGAGTATTATTTTCCTCAGTGACTTTAGTGTACTCCAGGGTCTGCCTCTCAGCCATACAGTCTTAGAAAGGAGACATTGTCACGGTCCCTAAGTATGCCTACTCCTACTACCAAAACTCACAAGAGCCTTAAAGCCAAAATGTCAGTTAATTCCTTAAAAGCTACACAATATTTTGGCCTTACCAGCAAGCATATTCCCCCTCTGTAGGTAAGTTCAGAAAGCCAAATTATAACATAACAAGTACTTAGAATAGGCGGATTTGAATATGATAAGATTGTTTACTGTCTCCTGCTTTTGAGGGCCCAGGACATAGGCGTGAACAGTAGGGATAGTCTTTTTCAGGACAGGCTCATTCCCTGGGCCCAGGTGCTCCCTCTCCCCAAGGGGAGCACACATCTCTTTTTTTCTAGGATTTACTTGCTGCCCACCCTCCCTTGAATAGAAGCATTCTTTCTCCAGATATGTTAATACTCTCAATCAATTACTATCAGGATGGTTGAGAGTAGCTTAGAGATGATTTTGCATAATTTTGGATCAGTCTCATAGTTTGATCCTTAACTGTGATGGACAATTTTATTTTGTTCATTTCTAGACTCTACAGGGAATACTTTAGTGTTGTATGTTTGCACTCTCCTCTCCAGACCCAACAAGCCAAGAATTGTTGGAAAGTGTGAAATACAAGCTGTGCCCAACAGGCTAAAGGCATGCAGCAGGACCTATGACCAGCTTTAGGATTGGATAGAGCATCAGCCCGGCTTAGGCCCCACTTGGCTTTTTCAATAGCCTCCTGCTATCCTGCTCTGCTAGCCCTTGGCAAGCCAGGAAGTCTGGACATGCTCTAAAGACTGACCTCTATTGCTTTGGACTTTCCCTAACATTCATGAACAGATCCATTTCACTGCTCGCAATTCAGTGAAGTCTTCTAATCATAGTTTCTCATAGCATCCATACTTTTCCTTCTCAGGGTTTATTACAGATGAAATCAAATAGTATGTTGTGCCTATTTTGTTGCTCCTGCTTAATGACTAGTTTGCCCATGAAAAAAGGAATTGTGTTTGTTTTTTCACTGTTGGACCTAAGAAATTAAAAACAGTGCATGGCACATATAGGGTTTCATGAATATTTATTGAATGATTACTGCTTTTTAGGAAAGTATTTTTCAAACTGAGGGTTGCAACCCATTCACAAATTACGAAATCAAATCAGTGGGTCACAACCAGCAATAAGAAAAGAAGAAATTGAATAAAATAGGAAAAAAATGGGCATGTGTCACACATAGGGAATCATTAATGCAAATTTGTTTTAGGATGGATATGGCTATATGACAACCCACACACAGTGCACACATGCACATACTGTAATCTGTCTAAGGTGTTCTTATCAAGGAGGGACAAAAGGAGGGTGACACAGGGACTGCCATTTAAAAAAGGCTATTAACTTTTATAATAATTTTATTTGTAAAAAGAAAAAAAAAACTAGAGTTTTGTATACTAAACTGCAATAATAAGGTTCAAAACAAGTCTTGACTAGTGTGTGTAGACAGACCAGGCTACATCTGAATCTCCAGGTGGGTGTATGAGTTTTATATTTATCAAAAGAAGGTACTGATTTAAAATCTTGATAAACACTCTTTTTTTTTTTTTTAAATTGCTGCATAATAAGCTAATCCAAAAAGTAATATCCTAAAAAACAGCCATTCTATTCTCAATCTGCACTGGGCTCAGCTTGACAGTTCTGCTGGTCTTACTATAGTCCTGAAGGTGACTGATTTCACTTGGCTGGTTGACTGGAAGCTGGAATTCAGCTCGAATGACCCTCCTTCTATCGCTCCTCATGTAGTCTCAGGGCCTTTCTCTATCTCCAGGTGGACTCTTCATGTGATCTCTTCAGCAAGGTAGTTAGACTTCCTTATCTGGCCGTTCAGAGCTCTCATGCACACAAAAGACAGGCCTCTTAATGCATAAACCCTGAACTGGCACACAGTCAATTTTGCTGCATAAAGCAAATTCCAGTCCCAGTCTAGATTTAAGAAAGGAGGCTGTACAGTTGTATTATTCCAAAAAAAAAAAAATGTAATAGAATATCATACTCTCTCCGGTCCAAACTGCATTTTTCTCCCCATCCCACCTCTGAAATGCTTTGCTAATATGAGCCCTTCTGCCTGAAATGCTTTCACTCTGCTTCTTCATCTGTTGGGTCCAGCTCAAAGCTGCTTCTATGACTATATCCTTGACACACCACCTTTATCTCATACTGGAAATGATCACGTCTTTATTAGTACTCCCAGTAATCAATACTCTTTTAGCATTATGCCTATATTTTATATCATATTTTAGCACTGTGTTTTACACACACACACACAGGTATCTTAATGTTTCTAGATGCTAAGCTGCTTATCTAGGATCAATAACTCTTGAAAAAATAAACTGATTCTCTCTGCCTTTTAAATGACAACCCTAAATATTTATAATTTTTCACTAGTATAAAGAGGTAGATGGTGAGATGCTTAAAATTACTAAGAAAAAAATTGCCATGGAGCACCAGCATAAAAGGACAATCACGCTTTACATCTTTAGAAACCCCTTTTCTATACAGTAATTTTTATACCTACATCTTTGTCTTATGTTTTTCCAAAATAATATATATTTAACTTAATATGGCGCTTTCCTCCTACCTCACATGAAGAAGCTTAATGTTTTACCTTGAAAAAAGGTACATTTCAACCTGCTTATAGTTTATGGAAATGACTGAGGAATCATCAGCCTTTATACAATAGTAGCAGCGGTCAAATACTGGATCAGATTCAAAGTTGCCCCATCACTCTCAACACTATGGATTTCCCCTCTGTATCAACTTTGTACAATTGGTGGTTTTAAATTGTAATCAATGGGCCCCTACCTAGGTGGTTCATTCCTTTCAGAAGAAGTTCAGTGAACCTTCTGAAACTGCATACAGAAATGTGTGTACATGTTCATAGCTACATTTTTCTGGAGAGATAGTCCAGTACTCTTATCAGACTTTTAAAGTTTAAGAACTCCAATTATATATCCATTGTAAATCTGCCTACCCTCTCCTTAGTAATCAAAAAATAAGATTATTTTTTCTACTTTATGAGTAATCATTTTTTTCTGGAGAAACTGGACTTTTACATAAACCCTTTTATTTGTCTTTCATATTTTCATTTTACTTCTAGATAACACTAACATTATGTTACAACTCTCCTACTGGAGATTCTCGGTCATCTCTCTGGTAGCTTCACCAGTGTGAGCTTTCTTAAATTGGTGGACTTGTTACTCCAAGTGTAATCCCTGGACCAGAGCGTAAACATCACCTGGACACTTATTAGAAATGCAGAATCTCAGGACTGAGAAATACAGACCTACGAAATCAGAATCTGCATTTTATCACAATCCCTAGGAGATTCCTAAGCACATTAAAGTGTAAGAATCCCAGGACTGGTGCACCAAATACTTCACTTCTTGTTTTTCAACCTTTTAGGATTCATGTTTTAAATTCTCTATAATACCATTAATAATAATCATTGGATTTCTATTTTAATATCATCTAACAATTTTCGTTAAATTTTCTCTTAACTTTAGGATTTACAAGAGGTAAGGGATGGGGGAGTGGGCCAGCTAATTGATCTGATTATTAAATAAAACTATCATTCAAGACATATGTATAGTGTCTGCGATCCCCAACAGAATGTTTTAGTGTCTGTGTTTTTCCACTGTCTTTAAAAGCATTTAGAAGGAGAGGCTGGAAAATCAATTATTTTAAGATGAATACTATAAATGAAATAACTTTACCAAAAATTGAAAATGTAGTAATTATGCTAAATTACATTGGGAAAAAAATTAATTTACTCTGAAAAATTCCAAAGGCAGAATTTTGCTGTCCCAGTTTCTCATAATAGATACAGCAGTACTAAGTTAAGCATATATCTTTTCTGCTGTACGGTTTGTGTACCAACTATCTTTTTCTCCAACATTTGACTTTCATCTCTAAGAGTTTAAGGAATTTATGGCTTGCTGCATTTGATGTGGCACAGTTCCACATATGAGGGATGGTGCTTTGGATAGCATGATAGAAGTACGTGCCAAGAATAATTGGCTTCTGTATTGCAGAACAACTCAAATACTATGTGTATCACAGCATGTAATTTGGGTGTACAAGATGCCTGTAGTTCAAAGTACTTTACTCCTCTGCAGTGGCAAGCTAAGCTTCCTGTTGGCTGGCTCCTAGTGTTTGCATTAAACAGCCTGGGTGCAGTTAGAAAGAAAGCACCCATCTAGTAAGTAAATTCTTATAATCCTTCACATGGCATAGATCTTAACTCCAAGATTCCTTTTCTCCCTTTCTCCCTCCTTCTCTTCTTCTTTCCTTTCTTTTTATCCTTCCTTCCATTTTTTTCTTGCTTCCCTTTTTTCCTTCTTTCTTTCCTTCCTTCCTTCTGTTGAGCATAATTCAAAACAATTCTTTTTCTGCTTACTTTGACTCTCTCAACTTTCTCAAGCAGTGTTTCTTTGCTATTTTTAAGAATTACCTCAGGCTTTGATATAACATGCAGAATCCCAGGCTACTCCCCACTTCAAATCCGATTCAGTAAGCTTGAGAAAGAATAGGAGAACTTCTATTTTTAACTAGCAGCCCACGTGATTCTTAGAATCAGGCTAGTCTGAGAAACACTAAAGTTCTCCCATGTTAAGGCTTTGGAGTAAGAGCACTCTGATTATAAATACTTGCTGTGTGGCTTTGGGAAAATTTATATAAAGCACCCATTCATGGTTCA
>NW_011888962.1:1003200-1033147 GCF_000151845.1 Pteropus vampyrus
CTTTCTCCCTCCTTCTCTTCTTCTTTCCTTTCTTTTTATCCTTCCTTCCATTTTTTTCTTGCTTCCCTTTTTTCCTTCTTTCTTTCCTTCCTTCCTTCTGTTGAGCATAATTCAAAACAATTCTTTTTCTGCTTACTTTGACTCTCTCAACTTTCTCAAGCAGTGTTTCTTTGCTATTTTTAAGAATTACCTCAGGCTTTGATATAACATGCAGAATCCCAGGCTACTCCCCACTTCAAATCCGATTCAGTAAGCTTGAGAAAGAATAGGAGAACTTCTATTTTTAACTAGCAGCCCACGTGATTCTTAGAATCAGGCTAGTCTGAGAAACACTAAAGTTCTCCCATGTTAAGGCTTTGGAGTAAGAGCACTCTGATTATAAATACTTGCTGTGTGGCTTTGGGAAAATTTATATAAAGCACCCATTCATGGTTCACAGTTTACAGTCAATAATGTTAATTTCTTTATCTCCTTGTAGTGTAAGGCTTTTGAAGGGTCAATTTTCAATTTTTTTTTCCAAATGTTTATCTGTTAGTTATAATTTCTAAAGTAAATGCAGGTAACAAAACACATCCAAATTTTAATTCAACAAACATTTCTGAGGGCCTATGGTTTGTCAGGAACTTGAACACGTATTATCTAATTTAATCGTTACGATAAACCCTCTGGGTGATAGATATTATCGTTCCCATATAACACACATATAAACTGAGACTTGGGAATAATTTTAGATTTGTTAAGTGGCAGATCCAATTCTAGACATTAGAGACTTAGTCTAGTACTCTTTCTGTTCTATCATGACAACCTTTGCCCTCTTCATTGTGTCTGTTTTTAAAAATAACAATGTCTACACTCCTGCTCACACATTTACACAAACGGCTATAAAGGTACAAAATAAAGTTGAGTTAATTTTCTGAGTAATTTATTTAAATTATCTCAACTTTCTGTTTCATCAAAAATAGGTCAGTGGTCCTCAAACTCAAATGCATCATGGGTTAGGCAGGTAATGTAAAAGGACATGCTGGCCAGCTCTAAGATGATAAGGAGTCACAGGGACTATGGAAGACTGGAGGGAACAGCTCATCTAAAAGAAGCAGTTTCTGCTTAGCTCCAGGCTCTTATTGAAGTGCCAGAATGTGGGTTCCCTGTTGTCAAGTCTTTAGTTTTTTTAAGACAGGAAGAAATCCAAAATTACATGTGAAATTTCCAAATTTTTAAACAATATGCAGAAGACTAACAGTTTGCAACCTTGACCTATTTGCCCTTAATTCTCTACTTCACTTGACCTGGTAAATAGTCCATTTAAATGGTTTGGGTATGTAGTAGCCCCTTCTGGGCAGTGTCTTCATAATATACTTAAATTTCAGGCACTGACCTTTAGTTTTCCAGGTTCAGAAATTTGACTTTTAAAGAACTCAGTTACATTGAGTGCTGCTACCGATACTCAGAACTACAGAGCTTACTGCAAAAGCAAGAATGTTAATTAAGTAATTTACAGTGAAAAATATATTTCCAAGTAGACAGTATACCATATTGGCCTGATCAGTTGATTCTTTCCTTGCAATTTTGCCACCTGGGAAGCAAACTCCTAATTAGAAGTTGCTTTTGTGCATAAGGAGTCAGAACCAATGAACCAGGGACTTTTAAAAAAAGTGCTTTCTTCCAATGGGTCTTAGAACCATCCTCTTTATAGTAACCATGCCACTAGGTTAAAATATTAGGACTCTGCTTCTCCCCCAGATATGCCAAATGCATGCTGATCAAGTGACTCCTTTGGTACTGTAAGAGTGGCTCTCAAACTCATGCCCGGACATTTTGTTAAAATAGAGATCGCAGGGCCATTTATCCCAAAGATTCTGGTTCAGTACTTCTGGAGTGGGACCTGAGAATTTTGCATTTCTAACAAGTTCTCAAGTGATGCTGGTATGGATGGACTGCTGGATGGGGAACCCCCTTTGAGAATTACTTTGCTCCATTTCATCTTTACCTATCACTATTTTCTGTGTCTCTGCTTTAATATGTTAATATAGTCAGATCTTGATCCTGGGATTGGACCCAGGATATTGGGACAATTTCTACATTATCCATTTTTTTATTTTTAAAGTATTTCATTTAATTTAAAAAAAAATGATCAATCACTTCAATTTATCAAATTCAAGATGTCTTTGATAGTAAGACACACATGGATTTGAGAGGCATTACAAATGTGGGAAAAATGTACTTTTTTAGAGTCGCTTCAGTTTAATAAATTAACCGTCAATTAAGAGTAATCTCTCCTGGTTTATGTTACATAAAACTCAAATGAGTGGATATATTTGTATCTTCTTTAAACAAACAAAGAAGAATTTTAAGACTCCCTTTCCCAGTTCTTAGTGGAAAAGACATGGCTGTCACAGTAATCTGTGGCTGACTTTGTAATCTAATTGAAACTTATTGTTATTGTATTTGTCCTCTCTTACTCAAATATGACCCTGCAATGCCAGATGTTCACTGATGGAATGAATCTCTTTTTGTCTTATTGGATTGGTAGGGCCATGCACCTTTTTTTTTTTTAACCACATTATCAGACTGCTGTTTCTTTGGCTCCTTTGGAAAGGACAATTAGGACAAGGGTTGCTCAACTACCTTGTATTCATGGTCATAAATTACTGTTCCTAAGAAAAAAGGACTTAGATAAAAACAACTGTTAATTTCAATAAGTATCTACATGCATATGTAAGATAATCAGAGAGGCAGAAATTCTTAATCTATGCTTGCCATTTCTCAGTCTGTTATTAGAAAATCTTCTGGGAGTTCATATATTTATTATTTTTGAGAAGAAATCATGAAGTGGAGCCCGTTAATGATATAAATATAAGGCTTGTCAACATCTCTTTCCTTAGAGAAAGTGTGACAAGATTCCCCATTTTCATTGAAAGATGCCCCTCCCTTTGGTAGAGTTTGAAGAGCGAGTGAACCAAATTGCCTAAGAATTTCTGAGTTACTGGGAGAAAAGAGTCTGAACCTCAACTTTTCCTCTGCAGTGAGAAGTAAGGGAAACTCAACTTGATGGATCAAGGTGTGGCCATGTAGTCTTTTGTGGGGAGAGAATGCTGATGCAATAGGCCCTGGAGGGGTTAACACACCAGGAGAGAAGGGGAAGCCTGAGCTGCCTGCTCAAGGCCAGGGCCTGAGGTTGTTGAATGAGGGCTGATTTTTTTCTAAATGTACAAGATAAAACCAAAGAGCTGCAATCTTAGAGTCCAAGGTTCAGCCATCTTCAGATCCAGTGGAGACCTAAACTGGCAGGACATAGGACCTATGTTCAACTGTGATACCACATGGCAATGGCAGACACTGTCATGCTAATTAGTCATCCTCTCTCTACCTGGAGTTTAGAAGCAAGACTGTATTTTAGGCTGCATAATCCCTGAGATTCTTGGGCAATTTGAAGGAGGAGTTTCCAAGGACGGAGAGACTAGATTTTCTACTGAAGGGGCAAGTCTTGGATGCCAGTGATTATCTGGAAAACAAAAGAGGTATGACAATATTTGCATCTAAATATTATGCTGGCCTCTATGGGTATAGCATCACATGTGATGAGGTTTATTATGACAAAATGTGGATTCTCAGGAAAATCCTTTAAGTCTACTTAGGGAACTGACATCCATTTATTTAGCAAACTATTAAGTATTTCCTGTATGTCAGAACCTGGGATCCAGATTGAACAAAAATAAGCACAATTCTACACTCATGAGAGTTTTCCGAATTCAATAGAATAGGTGTGATAATAGAAGTACTTGTAAAGATATGCTCAAGTTTGTTGCCCAAGCTTCTCTGTCCTATAGAAAATGCTGGATATACATGGCATAGAGTTTCACACATAGTAATTGACTTATGCCTTAGAGGCCATATAGAATCTCTCCATAAATGAAAGGAGGAAGGGAATTTCAAAAAGAAGGAACAGCATCTATAAAGTCACAGACACGTAGAAAAAGAGGTGACTATTTCTAAGTAGCTTATAGTATGTAGGGTACAAACAAATAGAATGGCAAGGAATAAGACCAAATGTGAATGCAGGTTGGGGTCACTTTCTAAAAAATTATATTTATAGACAGTGTACCACCAACTATGTATAAACGTGGATTTCTGTGTTCTATATCTTTGAGAATTCACTTAGGTGACTTAAGTGGGACAAATGGTGAGTGGGCAGAGAAGAGGGTCACTGGAACCACTGGAAGCAGGGAGGAAGACTAGTTTGGGAGAGTATTAAAATGTTCTAAGCATGAAACTGGGAAAGAAAAATCAGAACCTTTATGATGTGCTGTGTGTTATGGAGAATAAAGAAGGTATAGACCCTGCTCTCTACCAATTTAAGACATAAAACAAGTAAAATATGAGAGCAAGGGACTAATAATATATTTCAAAGTGCTGAAGAAAGCATATGGTATATGAGTTCCCATTGTAGACTGTGTTGGTTGAGAATATGGCTGAGAGGAGAGTATGAGGAAGTGATGACCACAGTCAAAGAAGAGATTTAAAAAAAAAAAAGAAAAGAAAAGCCTCACAACATTCAAATCTCCTTTGTATAATGGTGGACTCTATTTTGAGAATGTCAATTTCAGGAGACACCATAATAATGTGTTTGTGTGCATGCCCAAAAAGCCACCACCATAAAAGACCTAGCATCTATTCATGAAGTTCAAGTACCAATTTTTGCCCATGAGTGTGGAACATTCTGCTCTCCTGCAAACAGTGACTCGTACTGTTACATTACACGGCACATCTCTCATTTTCTTGGTAATTTAGTGGCCATATAAACATGTATATGACTTGCGATAAATATGATGATTCTCACTTGATAACCAAGGAGGGTAGATGTTATAGTTTGTGGGCATTTATGACTGTAAAGTCTGAAGTGTGAATCACGAGGTCTGACCTAGGTAGTAAGATGTGTATTATTCACGTTGGTTAGCTGAGTTTCCTGAGCTAACCTCACTGGAGTTTGTCAGTAAAAGACTGGATCTTTACCGATAGATTGAAGGTCTGAGTTCTGCTCCTAGTTCTCTGGCTAACAGGTTGTGTAGCCTGGGGAAAGCTTCATCTTTCTGCTCTCAGTTTCTCTATCTGTAAGGAAGAATCAGATGAAATTCCATCCAGTATTGAGAAATCAACAATTCTGTGGTGTGACTAAGACTGACTAAATATTCTCAACAGATTTGTTCAGTTAACAACCAATATAATTAAATTTACTAAATTAATCCGAATTATATTGGGTGGTATCTGCCCAACCAAAAGACTACTTTTCTCAATCTCCCTTAGAGATGGGTATAGCCAATACAATATAAGCAAAGGGAGCTACTACCTAGAAGGATTCCTTTTTACTTGCCACTCTTCCTGTGGTATTGACTTGGGAATATTCATATGTTGGCTGGAGCATTGGTAGCCACCTTGCAACCTGAATGGCCTTGAGAATGGAAAGCATATGTAAATGATAGTGGAGCAGAAAGAGAATAGGAACCTACGTCTCTGGTGAAAAAGGTGTCATTATACCAGTCCTGGCCTATAGCTGGATTTTCTTAATATGAGGCAAAAATAAATCTCTCTTTTATTGAAGCCACTACTAGCTTCATAATTTAATTTCTAACTAATATATTGGTATCGTGTCATCTTTATATAATTTTCTATCACTAGGTCCTCTCTTTGCAGAGCTAGAGATAATAGGTTAACAATGAACTTGGGGTCTTCTAGGTGCTATTAGAGATTCAACATAATTCACCAAATTTCTAAAATTAATTAATTATTGAATTTATGAAAATACAGCCACCACATGTGAAGAAATGCCAATGTCTAAATAGAAACTGGGAGAGGGGAAATTAAGTATATTAATCAAAGAAACCACAGAATTTTTAAAATATTGGAAGTTGTTGGGGTTTGAGGACTAGCTAAAGGTACTTTTGATCTTAGTTTGCAGCAAGTTCACATTTTATAATAAGATGGAAACCTCTATTTCTCAATACACCTGTGCTTTGATCTTCTTGTCTGTCACTGCAATGTGATTATGGGGATTACTCGGTCATTCTCTGCCTGAGTTGTTTTTGTGATTTAATTATCTGGGAGAGGAAGGAGATCATTAAAGAATAGCGTTAAAAGGAGAGACATAAGACTTGTAATTGACCTTCCTTGAAAGTAGTCCCATCTGAAAGATTTTCTTGGTAAACATTTATAGTGTATTTGGCTCTTAAACAGATTCTGCTCTTAAAACAAACAGGCAAAGGCTAAAAAGGAACCACATGAGTGCTCATAGGTGGCTTTTGTTCATGCTTCATGGGAAGAAAAATTATATTTAAGAAAGAAACTTCTAAGAGAGTTATATGATTTTTTTAGTTTTGCATCAATAATTCTCTTTTTCAGATTGTAATTTGCAAGTTATGGCGTTCTTCCATGATTATGATTTGTCCGTATGTATGTTTAGAGTGCAGGTGGCAGGATGGGTGGGATATTTGTGAAATCTAATGAGCAGAAGCTTTGAAAGTCTTTTACAGCTCTGTCAGTGTGTTAAGCGAGCACTAGTCTGAAACTTCATATTGCACTTTTGTAGAATGCAGAAACTATTGTTAGGAAGACAAACATTGCTGTAGTTTAAATAAAAGTAAAATCCATAACTGGAGCAGTCCTGTACATTTGCGTTTTTGGCCATCAGAAGATTTGCTTCATTTTGCACATATCTAAATGTTTTCCTGTTTGGTTGGTTTTGCTTGTTGACTTGCATATATCAATAATTACCACCCTTGTCATTTGCCAGTTCCAAATCTACTTTCAGAAACAGAAAACTTCCTTTTTTTCTAAAATGTGTTTTTAAATTTTACTTTATATTATGTAAATATTTCTCCTCATTGATAGGCAACTCTGTTTCTTCCATTCCCTTGATAATACTCCTCAGTCAACTTAAAGGGCGAATTTGACATTGTGCAGTATAATAGTAAAAAGTTATCACACACCCTTAAGCAGTCGTTACCCAGTTGCTTCACACTTGGTAAAATATCCTCCTGGATGCATTTCTCCTACATGGACAATGTGGATGGTTTTATCCTCCCATCCCACACCCACCACTTAATGAGGTTCCATGAGGGTTTAGGCGGACCCTGAGTACTGTTTGGATTAGAATTCTTTATGAGGATTTAGTTAGTCTCTGGATCCTCTATGAGAACTCTCTGCATTTTTTGGTTTTATTCTTAGTTTTCATACACATAGGGACAGCACCAATGTCAGAATCTCAAACTATGTCTTTCCAGGTTTCACATTCAACAGAAAAAGAGAGCATCTCTCTCTTAGTAGCTCCCATGTAATTAAAGTTGTAGATCCTACCCTGAATCAATCATAAGAGCCCCACCTAACAGTCGAGAGTTTCCCCAAAGGATATCAGGATACTGTTTTCAAAAGAAAGGAGAACTGAATGTTGGGCATCCATAACAACCAATTGCTCACTAGAGATACAGTCCCATTTCTTGATGAGATAGCAACTTATTGTATGTTGGTTCATGACAGATTGATTACAGTTCACTGGTAGATTCTAAAGTCTTATTGCCTGCTTAACTTTAGACCAGTTACATCTACTTATAGCTCAAGAGGACTGCCCAGGAAAGCAAAACTAAGCACTCAGGCTGGCCTTTTCACAATTTTGTTCCTCATCCTTACTTTCTCCAGGCCCTCCCATTCAGCAATTTCCTTTACAGGTGCTGCTACCACTAATTTCCACACAAATCGCTCATTTCCATCTTGAAGAAAAACACTAGATGTTTTTACCCCCTCGATTTCCTCCACAGTAACCAGCACAGTGCTTTTTACATGGTACGCAATTAAGTAATATTTGTGAAATAAATAAAGATATCTGAGGGGGAAAAAAAAGCAGTCTATCCTCATCAGGAATGTATTGAGAACTCCTGAAATAGCCCATTCGACGGCTTGGTTTGAATTCTGTCTCAGTTTCAGGAAACTCTCCTGAATAAGTGTTTATTATAATTATTTCATACTTTTTAATCTATTATTATCAGTGTTAGCCAACTATAAAAATGGCTTCGAGAATTAGAGAAAATCGACCCTGAATGTTATAAATAGTTCAGCATATTGTATAAGTAGTGAAGAAGATATTTTCTTCATTTTTTTCTGATAGTCCAGGTAATGCTAGGAGAATTCGAGAGTAGACTCAAGTGATACCAGAAGAAATCAGTTACCAAAGTTTACTGACTGCTAATCAGGTAGCTAGAAATAATGAGACGGTACAATAGAAATGTTCAAAGAAAGTGTTCTTGGCACATATAGCTGTTTAATTATCTTATTTCTGAAAGAACTGTAGCTCCACTGTTACCTGTTTGTTCTTTAGCCATTTAAGATAGTAATACCCCCAATGTAAGAGAGGGAATTGATTACTGTGATAAACTGGATCCTTTGCTAGAATACCAAGAAGGGTTTTTGTTTTCTGGCTTAGTTTATTTTTTTATTTCATTCCTTTTAGGTAAGAATTAGCATCTAAAGACACCACATTATGAGATTGTTAACAAAATGCTTCCATTGTAATTTAATAAGCATGAAACTAAAAAATATATATATACTGCCCCACTTTCTCAAACAAGATATTTAATGCTGGGTCATTAGTTAATAGCAAAAGGTCATCTTGGTTATGTTTTTAATGACTCGCAAAATTTTGTGGCAATACTTAAGTCTAAGCAAAACGACTTCAGAATGAATATTTGGCTTTCATTTCTGGCTGCTTACTGCCCACTGACCCATCTTTTTTAGAGGTATCAGATGTATGAAATAAAAAAAGTAGTACACTTTTTTTAGAAGCAAAGTCTGGCACTCTTCATAACTTTGACCAGCCTCTTGACACCCTGACTCAGTGGTGTTAGCAAAAAAGAAATTGTTGACTCAGGAGCTCCGGACACTCAGAGTAGTGCTAAGAGTACCCTTTATTCATTCTTCTGTCTCTACATTTAGTCTCACAGTTGAGAATAAAAGGTAACTTTTTACATTTTTCTCTTCAGGAATCGTTTCTATGTACTACTCTGACTCCACCAGCCCTTCATTTGAACACTCTTTCATTTCAGTCATGGATTAACTGCAGTTGAGTTCTAGGTTACAAATGTATTTTTTCAACATTTTGCCAACATCGTTCCACTGTTTTCTAACATTGGTGACATCCTGAAATCTGTTCAAAACCTATTTTTCTTTGTAAAAATTTTGCGACCTTCTATCACCAGTGTTTCCACTTTTAATAATCAATTGTCTTGGGCTGGGTCTTCATTCATTGTCTTGGGTACACACTAGGTTTTTTCACTCCAGACATATATGATCCTTTAATTCTGAAATTTTTTCATTTATTAGTTCATCAGTAATTTTACCTTTTCCATTTTCTCTTTTCTCTCTTCCTAGGATTCCTGATAGTTGAATATTGAACTTCCTACATCAGACCCTTAACTTCCTCACTTTTTTCCCCGATTTTTCATCTCTTTGGTATTTTGTTCCATCTTCTAGATTTCTTCACATTTATCTTCCAGCCTTTCTATTAAAATTTTCATTTGAAATATGTATATATTTTTATTTTTAGTTTCAACATTCTCTTGTTCTCCGGTGATTCCTTTTTAATACCATCTATTCTTATGTCATGAATGCATTATCTTTCTAAGGGCACAAATTATAGTTCTGTAGAGGTTTTCCTCTGTCTCTCTGTTTCCTGTGGATTATGTATTCTGTTAATGTGGTCTGCTTGTTCTAGTCTGCCCTCTTTATTTTGAAGAATTTCCTCAAGAGGCTGTCTCTTATTTAAAAGTCACACACGCGCGTGCGCACACACACACACGTGCGCACACACACACACACACACGCTCACAAAGACAACAAAATAACAATAATGATGAAAACAAATACACCATCAAAGTTCTGCGAACATGGATAGTACTTGTCAACTTAAGGGTTTTACTATAGCGTGATTGGTTCAGTTGGCTTATTCTTTGGCAAGGTCTTAAATGACAGTATGAGAATATTCCCCAATTTCTGCCTGGGAAACATCCACATAGGGGCAGATACCTTTCTGCTAGTTTTTGAGGAGCATGGCATATAAGATTAGGAGTATTACTGGAAACTCTTCAGTTAAGCATCTGTTTTACAGCCTTGGGCCTCACCTTCGTGCCACAATACCCGATGCTCTCAGTTTGAAATCGCTCTAGCTTATTTTTTTTTATATATTTTAATTATAGTAGGCATACAATATTATATTAGTTTCAGGTGTACAACATAATGATTAGACATTTATATAACTTACAAAGTGATCACCCTGATAAACCTAGTACCCATCTGGCACCATACATAGTTACTAAAATATTATTGACTATATCCCTTATGCTATACTTCACATCCTTATGACTATTTTGTAACTACCAATTTGTACTTCTTAATCCCTTCCTCTTTTTCACCCACTCCCCTAAACTCCCGTCTATGTGGCAACCATCAAAATGTTCTCTATGAGTTTATTTCTGTTTTGTTTGTTTATTTTGTTCTTTAGATTCCACATGTAAATGAAATCATATAGCATTTGTCTTTCTCTGTCTGACTTACTCTCCTCAGCATAATATCCTCTAGATTCATCCATATTGTTGCAGATGGAAAGATTTCATTCTTTTTTATGGCTGAATAATATTTCATTGTATATATGTGCCACATCTTCTTTATACATTTGTCCATTGGTGGACACCCAAGTAGCCTCCTTATCTTGACTATTGTAAATAATGCTGCAATGAACATGTGGATACACATGTCCCTTTGAAGTAATGTATTGGGTTTCTTCAGGTAAATACCCAGAAGTGGTATAACTGGGTTCTTCTTATATAGCCTTTGTTAAAGTTTGTTTTGCTTGATACAAGTATTGCTACTCCAGCTTTTTTTATTTGTTTGTTTGTTTCCATTTTCATAAAACATCTCTTTCCATTCCTTTATTTTAGTCTTTGTGTTTCTTTTGATCTGAAGTGAGTTTATAGACAACATATGGAAGGGTCTTGTTTTCTTATCCATTCAGCCACGCTATCTTTTGATTGGAGCATTTAATCCATTTTCATTTAAAGTAATTGTTCATAGATATGTAGTTATTGCCATTTTATTATTCATACTGGTTATCTTTTTTTTTTCTTTTTCCTTCTTCTTAAAGAAGACTCTGTAACATTTTCTGTAATGTTGGGTTAGTGGTGATGAATTTCTTTAGGTTTTTCTTGTCTGGGAAGCTCTTTGTCCTTTAATTCTACATAATAGCTTTGCCGGGTAGAGTAATCTTGGTTGAGGTCTTTACTTTTCATCACTTTGAATACTTCCTGCCAGTTCCTTCTGGCCTGCAAAGTTTCTGTTGAGAAATCAGCTGACAGTCTTACAGGAGCACCCTTATAAGTAACTAACAATTTTTCTCTTGCTAGTTTTAAGATTCTCTCTTTGTCTTTAACCTTTGGCATTTTAATTATAATGTGTCTTGGTGTGGGCCTCTTTGGGTTCATCTTGTTTGGGATTCTCTGTGCTTCCTGGGCTTGTATGTCTATTTCCTTCACCAGGTTAAGGAAATTTTCTGTCATTATTTCTTGAAATGGTTTTCTCTCTAGCTTATTTTCTCCAGAAAAGAAAGATTCCATCTCTAGCAGGAGGGAGAAGTAGTTAGTTGGTATCCAATATCTTCATATAATTTTAATATACTTTCAACTTCTTACTTAACTCCTGCCTTCCTTAATGTATGCTGTCTCTAAGCACTAAGTCTTTCTTTGTTTGCCAGAATGCATTTGTTCACTTTCTCTTGGAATTTGCTCTCTGTAATCATTTTCTCTATTGTGCTACAACAGTTTCTACCTCTCTATCCACTCTCAGATTTCTAAAAATCAAGTGAAATCTCTTCTTTGCTAATCTGTCCTGCCCCATTATTGCTGTCTTTATGGGTTTTTATGTTTTTCATTTCTTTACTTTCAATTTAGTGAGACATCAGAAAGAGAGAAGGTAAGCATGAATGGTTTCACCATTTTTTGTTAGAAATTGAGAGAATCATAGCTGACAAGGAAGTTGGCCTGGAAGAGCTCTTTATATTAAAAGAAAGGATGGGATAAAACAAGATGGATGAAAAATTAGCAAGATCCTAGAATTTGCTGCTGATGATAATAGCTAACATTTATTGAGTGTTCATTATGTGCTTGGAGCTTTGCAAAGTTCTTTACTTGGGATATTTATTTTTGTCCTTGTAAGAACACCAGGAAATAGGTACTGAGACATAGAGAGGTAATATGACTTGTCTAAGTTAGTAAATGTTAGAGCTGGGGTTTAAATCCAGATCTGACTTTAGAGATCATCCTCTCAACCACCAAACAATCTTGTCTCCTATAAATTACTTAAAGAGGAATTTTTAATGAAAGTGTATATTTAAAAAATAAGTTTTCATATTCATGATTTAGGAGGCTTTCTTTTCTACCAAAACTACTAATCCACCTATTTAATAATGTCTTAAGAAATTTAAAATGCTTTCAGGTTTGAAAAGTCAAAAGAATCTTCTTCAGATGAGTAAATGCTGTCTGTAGGACTTTATGAGACTTAAGTATTCATCATTATATAAATCTATAGACAATCTAATTAAATTCTGCCTTCTACCACTTTGTAATATAAATATACTCATTATAGCTATGGTTTAAATCCTATGCAGAGAAATGGATGTTGTGTCTATACAACACCAAACATCTGGAAGAAAAGAATTCCCAGCCAAAGCTTGTTAACAAGAGATTCATAAGCAAAGTATGCTTTTGAATTATGAAAACAGATTCATGTCCAACATCTTGAAGAACTCTCACATGTATATTTTTGTTTCAAACATGGCTTAGAGATCATTAAAAGTAAAATTCAATTAAGCGTGCTCTGTTGTCTTTGCCCTCAATTTCAATTAAACCAGACTTGCTTGGCAGTTTTGGAGAGAAAAGTCTTCAGTTCTTTCCATTGCTAATATTTTCTAATTTGTACTTGGTGTTTTTTTTTTTACCAAGAAGAGCATATTATTTAAGAGCATATCATTTAAGAAGACTCTTCATGTTAAACCTCTAAATTATGCACCAGGTAATCTTCATTAGCACTTTTATAAATGAAATAGAAGTAAAATGTAACACATAATTAATGTTTCTAGACTGTAAAATTTTTGTGAACTTCCAAGCAGCCAGCCACAAGTGCTCAGGCAGGCAGGTGTGTGTGTGTGTGTGTGTGTGTGTGTGTGTGTGTGTGTGTGTATTTAAAAAGTCTATTTTTAGAGCAGTTTTAGGTTGACAGCAGAATTGAGCAGAATTGAGAAATTTTCCATATGCCTCTTACCTCCACACATGTATAGCTTCCCCCATTATCAATATATCCCACCAAAGTAATACATTTGCTACAATCGATGAACCTACATTGACACATCATTTTCACTCAAAGTCCATGGTTTACATTAGACTCACTCTTGGGTTTGGAGAAATATATAACATGTATCCACCATTATAGTATCATACACAGTACTTTCACTGCCCTAAAAATCTTCTATGTTCCACCTATTATCCCTCTTTTTCCTCCCCTCACCCCTTGGCAGCCACTAATCTTTTTACTGTCTCCACAGGTTTGCCTTTTCCAGAATGTTGTAAAATTGGAATCATATAGTAAGTAGCCATTTCAGATTGGCTTTTTAGTAATATGCATCTAAGATGCCTCTCATGACTTGATAGCTCATATCTTTTTAAGCACTGAGTAATATACCACTTTCTCGATGTACCACAGTTTATTTATTCATTAATCTCGTGAAAGACAGCCTAGTACTTCCAAGTTTTGGTTATCATGAATAACATGGCTGTAAACATCCTTGTGCAAGTCTTTGTGTGGACATAGTTTTCAGCTCTTTGGGGTAAATACCAAGTAATGCGACTGCTAGGTTGTATGGTAAGAGTATGTTTAGTTTTGTGAGAAACTGTCACATTGTTTTCCAAAGTGGCTGTACCATTTTACTTTTCCACCAGCAATCAGTGAGAGTTCTTATTGTTTTTCCACCTCCTCAGCAGCATTTAGCGTTGTCAGTGTTGCGGATTTTGGCCATTTCCAATAGGTATGTAATGGTATCTCATTGTTGTTTTAATTTGCATCTCCCTAATGACATATGTGGAGCATCTTTTCATATGTTTGTTTGCAGTCTATTTATCTACTTTGGTGAAGTGTCTCTTAAGGAATTGGCCCACTTTTTAACTGAGTTATTTGTTTCCTTTTTGTTGACCTTTAAGATTTTTTTTTGTATATTTTGAATAACAGTCCTTTATCAGATATGTTATTAGCAAATATTTTTTCCCAGTGGCTTGTCTTCTCATTCTCTTAATACTGTCTTTCGAAGGACAGAAAATCTCAATTTTGATGAAGTCTAGCTTATCAGTTATTTCTCTCATGGATTATGCCTTCAGTGTTGTATCTAAAAAAATCATACCCAAACTTAAGGTCATTTAGATTTTTTCCTATATTATGTTCTAGAAGTTTTATAGTTTTGTGTTTTACATTTAGGTCTGTTCTTTTTCAGTTAATTTTTGTGACAGATATAAGGTCGGTGTCTAGATTTCTTTTTTTGCATTGAATGTCCTGTTGTTTCAACACCATTTGTTGAAAATAATATATTTGCTCCATTACATTGCCTTTGCTCCTTTGTTCAAAGATCAGTTGACTATATGGGTCTACATCTGGGCTCTCTAGTCTATTCCATTGATCTGTTTTTCTATTCTTTTTGTCAAATACCACACTGCCTTGATTACTATAGCTTTGTATCTTTGTAAATTTCTAAATTGTGACATATAACAAAATTTAGAAAAGTACATAAAATATGTGTTGAGTTTAACAAATAGTTGTAAAATTAATAACTATTTTAATTATTCCTCAGGAGCACCTGATTTACTTGTTTTTTCCTCTCCAAAGAGATACCCACTATCCTAACTTTTCTTTTTCTACTTTTCTTTCTAGTATGGTTTACCTCTTATGGATACATCACAAAATAGTGGAATTCAATTTAGTTTGTTTGTATATGTTACAAACAAACATATGTAAATTGACTCATCTTGTGGATACTCTTATATTTTGCTTCTTTAACACAATATTATACTTATAGGATTTATCAGTACATGTAGCTGAGAATTATATATTTTCATGGCTATATAATGTTCTATTGTATTGAGGAACCACAATTTATTTGTCCAGTCTTCCCTTAATATGAAGTTGAGTAGTTTTCAGTTTGGAAATATTATGAGTAAAGATATTATGTCACCACCACCACCACCACCACCACCACCACCACCACCACCATTTATATATATAAAATGAACCTTTATGGACATGTATCTTGGTGCATATAAATAAGCATGCATTTCTTTGGGGAAATATACCAAGGAATGGAATCCTGTGTCATGCATTTCTTTAACTCTGTTAGATCAGGAGACAGAGTTTTATAAATTAAACAAGACTTTCTGACTCCACATCCTAGTCAAAAACACATGATATTTTAGATTTTCCAATTTTTTTCCCAAATATGGAGGCTCTATAATGAGGTCATTGTATTTCCCTGATTACTAATGAGGGTGAACGCTCTTTCATATGTTTAGTAGATATTTGAATTTCATCGTTGTTGTTTTGTACTTATTTAAGAAAAGTGTTTCCTAAAAGGCATTTTCAAGCATTGTTTAGGGAACCAAAGTCTACATAAGTTAAAATATTTGTTACAGCATGTCAATGTGAAAGGCTAATAATACTCTGGAGCACTCAATAGAGGACCCTTCTGAGAATCTGTAGAATACAGAATGCAAATATTGGTTTGGATTCTGTCACTATTGTCGTTTCCTATCCTTTAACTTTTTGCATTTCTATCTGACATTTTTAAAATTTGGAACTGCCTTTTAGATCTTTTTCCTCATTGTTCCTCTCATGAATAAAAGATTATGGTAGTGGTTCTCTTGCCAGTATGTCTCTGTACGGTATATCTTTTAAAGAGTTCAAAGAACTTTATGGATATTGACTTACCAATCTTTAGAGCATCCTTTTGAAATGGAGAGCAGGCAAGTGCATTAACATGTTCTTTATCCCTGGAGGAGACAGATCTTCGCAGAGAGGGATGGCCACTTCTTTATTGACATGGAACCAAGCTGGGCATAGAACTTGGGTTTTCTAACTCCTAGACTAATGCCAAATGCACTAGACATGGTGTCAACTGCTCTATGCATAAAACATGAGTAGTGTTCATCATTTGATTGCTAATAGCAACTAATTAGAATATTATTTTTTTAAAGAAAGATATCTCATGAAATTGTTTATGCTTTTACAGATGGTTCTGATAATTTTTAACTGTATTCTTGCAGTTTTACTCCTTCCTGAATCCTTTTTAACTCTGCTTATTCTATAATTGATAATGCTCTTAAACTAATCATAAAATAATTATATTACTTTCCAAATATCCAGGCTTTATACCTTCCTGCCTCCCACTCTCCTCCCATCTAATCTCTCCCTTAGATTTAGCAGTAAAACATGCAGCTTAACATGATTAGTAGCAGTCTGAATATTCAGTGCTGGTGTCTCAGCTCATCTCTGCCTTTATTTGGACTTTCTGGAAGACTTTCCTTTTCAGACTCTTAAAAATAACTTTAATGTATTGTAAAAATTCTCAAATATATAGTACTGTTCAGTCTATAAAAGACTACCTAAAGGCTCCTCCTCACAGGCTGTAAAGGGTGCAAGAATGATGAAACTCAGAAGATAAATAATGTCCTTAAGTTTACTCCACTATTATAAGGCAAATTCCTAGCAATAAAATGAATATAATAAAAGTTGTCATGAGGATTCAGTGAATTAATACATATAAAAGAGCTTAAAAATGAGATTGCCCAATATAAATATTCCATAAGTCTTAGTTCTATTATCTTTTTTAGTATTAAAGAACAATAACATGTTTATCCAGAAATAATGAGATACAATCACCAGAATTGAAAGTGATTTTATAATCAAACCTATAAGTCTAGATTAATTGCCTTGATTTCTTCATCTTTAAATATAGAAATAAATAATCTCTAAATATTGTAAAACTAAAATATAATGTTGACTAAGACTCAATAGAAATTAGTCTATCTTGATGGAATAATTATCGCCCTCAGAGCTAAGCTAATAACTTGGAATCAAAATCATCATTTTGTTTCTTTTCTGAACCCCTAATTCTGCCCTACACCCTACTTAGCACATTTATGCCAGAAAGCCTATAACTACTCCACTCAACAGGGTCCTCGGACAGAACCATGGATTAATAGGCACCCCTAAAGACAAAATAAAGCTATTCCACAAATATATGTTGAACCTCTACAGTGGTCTTAAGAACTGTGAGAAGCAGAGATGTTACGAATCCCTGCTATTCTTCTGAAGAAAAGACCTATACAACTAAACGATTAGAGGGGGAAAAAAAAGGATGGCACAATAATAAAATGCTCTATAGGGGCCAGAACAATGTCTTCTTCTGTTTTGTGTTCCCTGAAACTAACAGATGAATGATTATTAGTGAATAAATAAATTAATTAATTCCAGTAGAAAAAGGAAAGATAAATATAGATGGAGATCATTGGTCAATTTAACAATTTAACAATTATGTATTGAGTACCTCCACTCTTGAAGACTGGAAAATGGATTAAGACAGTCCCAAATTTCAAGGACCCAGCAGCTTAGGATATTAAACACAAAGAGGAATAGTCAGTTACATTACAGTATGCTATGGGTGCACACATACCATTCCAAGACTAGAGAAGAGAGAAGGACAAAAAAAATCAGATTCACCTGGAGATGAAAATCTATGAACTG
This sequence comes from Pteropus vampyrus, assembly GCF_000151845.1. Classification (NCBI taxonomy): domain Eukaryota; kingdom Metazoa; phylum Chordata; class Mammalia; order Chiroptera; family Pteropodidae; genus Pteropus; species Pteropus vampyrus. Next base: position 1,021,069 of record NW_011888962.1, read on the forward strand.
GGGCTTTGAGGATGAGAAGTTAGCTAGAGCAGCAAGGATGTATATGGTTAGAGGTCAATAGTTTGAGCAAATATTTCAGTGTGAAAGGCATAAGAGAACCCCAAACAGGTTTCAGTATATGGCACAGTGATGGCGAGGAAGGGATGAGAGGGATGATTAAAGAAAAGTAACCTCTCATGCACTGCTAGGAAGTCTTGAATGTCATGCTAAGAAGCTTGATTTTTATAAAATCACTGGGGTGATTTTATTCAAGGGGAGTAATATCGGCCTTGAGTCTTATCATGTTCTTTAATTTTGGCACAATTTAGAGTGGTGTATTTAAAGCGGTCTTTGTAATAACTTTTTTTTTAATTTTATGTTTTTTTATTTAGTTAAAAAATTGAATATAAGCATTTTTGGGATCAGGTGCCTAATTTTGCCTTTGGTTTATCAATGCATGACTTATTACAGTAACCACACATAATCACCTGAAGAAAAAGAATATAACTGCTCTAAAGTTTCTCATATGGAGACTATACACCTGTGAGGGTTGTGGAAATGTTCTTGGAAATCTGTGACCTCTCAAATTTGAGAAATGTTGATGTGGAGATAAAATTGGAGTGAGTAGGAGAAGACATATCAGGAAAACCAGTTCAGATTCTACCGCAATAATCACATGAGAAACAAAGAGGGCTTGAATTAAGGGAATTCAGAATAGAAGGAAAAACTTAATAGTTATATAGAGAGTAAAACAGACATAACTTGGTGATGTCCAAAAGATTGGGTTTGAGATAAGGAACACTCAAGGATCGTGCTTGGATTTCTGGCTTCAATGACTATGTGATGATAGTGGTATTTCAGTAAGATAGCAAAATTAGCATAAAGAATAAAAGCCATGTTGGAAATATGGAGTTTGAGATGTCTGTGCACATTCAGGTGGAGATTTGAATACAGAAGAGCAATCTAAGCTGGAGTTTTTAGAACATAGTAGGTAGACATTTCAGTTTTGGAGGTAAATGTCCTCACAGTGGGCCAAAAGTAAGGTGAGAAAAATATTAGAGAAAGAAGAAATATTAGAGAAATAAGAATATTAGAGAAAGATATTAAAAAGAGTGACTGAGGCATAGGCAGGAAATCAGGAGAGCTGTGTTCTCAAATGCAAGGCAGGGGAGAATTCCAAGGACTGGATTAAGGAGAAGAGTACATCCATTAAGTATTATTAGATTTCTGTGAAATAGGAGCAGGATGCTGGGGAAAAAAATTAAAGGACTGGATAAAATAACTGAACATGCTTGAATATTGAATTAGTCAAACACATCTCCCAGAATGTAGAGCAAAAAGGCAAGGATATAAATTATGATCATTTAAAAAAAAAAAAAAGTAAAGAAATAAGAATAGTGTGATGATAGTGGGGTGTGAGAAGGGTCAGGAAAAATAATTGAAAAAAAAAAAGTTACTTGATATGAAGATAGCGATTCAAGTCCTCAAATTGAAATGGTTCTTCCATTGCCCAAAAAAATACCTGATGAAATTTCAAAATTCCAAAGGTAAGGAATTAATGCTGAAATCTTCTAGAGAACAAAAAAGAATCTTTCAAAGGTAAGCTGGGACAGACTAGACAATGTGTCAAAGTTCTAAGGAAGATTGGTTAGAGCCCAATATTGATAGCCGAACTAACAATAAGCTGAAGATTTATTTAAGAATATAAGGTCTTAAGTTTACAAGTTTACTTCCTACAGATCCTTTGTAATAAATATGCATATATTGCATATATATTATATCTAAATATATTTATATTATATATATATATAAAACTTATAGATATATTCAAGCAAAACAAAACAACAGGAATCCTATACAGAAGATAACCAAAGATGCAAAAAGACCCAGAATCAACCCAGGTGTTTTAAGAAAATAAATTCCAGGATGACAACAGTGTAGTAGGCCTAGAAAGTAGGAAGCCTAAATTAGAAAGTCATCAGAGTGTTCTAAGAAAAAAGTCTTCAAGAAGAAAGTAGCTATTATAAATCAAATTGCATAATTAAGAATATTTTAACATTTTAGAGCAAAAATAATTGCAAAAAAAAAAAACATCGATTAATCTGTTTTTAAAATATTGAATCTTCCCACCCAGGAAATTCAATACATATTTTTTCTAGTTTTTAAACATGTCCTTCAGTAAAGTTTTATAATGTTATTCATAGAAGACTTTTACATATTTTATAAAGTTTATTTCTAGATATTTTATGTTTTACAATTATACAAATGGGATTCATTTTTTGTTTATTGCTGGTATATAGAAAGCCTATTGTGTATATGTATTTTATAATGTTCTACCTTTCTTATACATTTTGGATAATTCTCCTGAATTTTAAGTTATAGAATTATCATCTGAAAATATAATTTTGCTCTCTTCTTTCACACATTTATACCTCATATTTGGTTTTCTCATTTAATTGCTTAGGTTAGAATTTCCTGAGCAGCATTAAATCTTGTCTTATTTCTAATTTGTTTCATTGTTAATTATAGATGTTAAATGAAAGCTATTTACTAGCGTGATAAGGAATCTTCTATTATTATATTAGGAGTCCTATTTTACTATCAACTCTTTAATAAGTGTGATGGGTTACATTATAAACACTGTTGATTTAATTTTATGCTATAGGAGACCACTGTAGAATAAATATGATTTTGAGAAAAAGATATCGAAAACTGTTTAGTAATTCAGCTATCCAGTGATAATTGTATAACCATATGGACAAAGACAGAAGAAATACATATAGGAAGCTTGAACTTAAGAGATAGGTCAAATAACAAATCCACTTCCTTACTTGATTTCTTCTTGCCTGTAGGACTCAGAATATTTGATAGTAAAACAATTTAATATCCATATTTATATTTAGCAATTTATATATAACTTCTAAAAACAGACTAATTGTTCTGCTGCTTATCATGTATACTTACAAAAAGCAAACTAAACAGCAGGAAGTTTTTACTCCTTAAAGATAGGACAGCATTCAACTTTCCTGAAATGAAGAACATCAATAATTGATACTCTAGTTAATTCTCTCAACAATTTTATAGTTTCTGTAAAATATTGCTTAAATGATATTTGACTCCCCACCACCTATTTTGATCAGTTTTTATATTTTTCAAATAAAAAATAAATGAGTTTTTTTTACTGTAGATGACGGTATCATTTAAAAGCATGACCTCTCCTTGGATGTAGTAGGACTTTGTGCTTTTTTCTCATTGTTCTATTGACAATAAGTTTCCAATCAAAATACTTGAATATAAATGTTTACTTTAAATTAAGCTATCACTGTTTTATTAAAAGAGTCTTACATAAATTTGTTGGGATGTTGAAGACTTTTGTTATTTTACTTCGCAATGGCTGATAGATAATATCAAACCATGCTTTTATCTTGAAAATTTTACTTAGTTATATTTGGGATAAGATTAGATATCTAAGTACTATCCCCTTCATATTAATAGTACAGATCTTAAATAATAGTGACTTTTATGAATGTATTTTAAGACTAAATAGAACATTGGGAAAGCTTCACATTTCCTATTTGTGAATCTGACTTCCACAGATTCAATTTTGTTTTCAATTATCTTCAAAGAAGATCAAAACCAGGATCATCTGTCTCATCGTTCTCACAGGACCGCTGTTTGGGGCCCCTGTTTTGTCCTATAGCCTTTTCCTAAGGAGAAAGCTACGTTTTTCAGCTGAGTACTTGATTCTATGGGGTTTTTCTTTTTCTCTTTTTTCTTTCAACTTTAAGTAATGAGTGGCAAGAAACAATATAAAGATGTTGTTAGACGGAGAGATATACTCATTCACCATCTGGTGAGCATTCTGGAGAATGGAGACAAATACTACATAATAAACAAGTGAAGTCATTTTGCAGGAAGTTTGACTTTGAGGATTCATTTAAGAACTCTGAAAGCAGGCCATATTGTGATGGTCAATTCAGCATGATTCTTTGTGGTTTTTTGTAAATCACAGACTGTTTACCATGGAAGGGCTGTGGAGATGTGTTTAGATATGAGGAAACTGAGGCCCACAGAGCTCCACTAGCATTCTCATAACATTTGTTTGAGCCACACATCAGAATCCACATTCCAAAAATTGCAACTGCTGTCTTATTATGGAATTTACAGTGACGCATTCTGAGATCATAGAGGAAATGCACCAGAGTTAAGCGCTAGTAAGAATTAAGTCAGTAGTGTGAGACAGGCAGTCTCTTAGGCAATCGTCAGCTTCCCTGATCCTAATGGGACTGGGAACATGGAAAACGTTTGTGTGTGTGTGTGTGTGTGTGTGTGTGTGTGTGTGTGCGCGCGCGTCTGTAGCATTCTTGTTGTGTGCAGCATGTTTTCACCTGAGCGTTAAGCTATATAGATAAAAGCCATGCCTACGTTGGCCAGTAGTTCCTAGTGTTACCTCTTTATAGGAATCTTTTTTTTTTTCTTTTTGATATTTCAAATGTTTTAAGGTATCAAGTCAATGAGAATTTCTGCTTCAAAAATTGAATGTGTGCATATGTGTATAGAAATGTATTAGAAAAATATTTTTTTTACAGAAATGAGCATTGGATTGTAGAATTGTATGTACTTTTTAGTTTATATTTTTTTACTTTTTCTGTATTTCCTAAGATTTCTACCACGAGATTTTCTTTTAATGTATAATTTTAAAATGAGTAATAGATAAGTACTTTCATGTCATAAAATACTTAAAACCTTCCAGAATATGGGAAAGTCCTCCTTCCTACTCCGTTAGATTTGCTCACCTTGAAAGTAACCACTTAGTAATGGATAGAATTTGGCATACATCCTTACTGAATTTTTAATTAAATATTTATACATTAGAATTATGGGAAATATTTTTATCTAAAGTAATATATTACACGTTAGTCTATGACAGACTTTTATATTTAATATGTTCTGGAGATTATTTTATTTCAGTACATATAAATCTATAACAATATTCTTAAATTGTAGCATGGTATGCATATCAAATTTTGTATTGTTTTCCTATTGATTTTTTAATATTACAAACAGTAGTGCAGTGACCATTTATGTGCATGCTGTTTATTTATTGCATTGATTTTTAAGTCAGAGAATTAGTTATCAAGATGAAAAGAACGACAACAAGCAGGGAGATGGACATAAGAGGAGTTAAAAGGAGAATCAGATGTTTCTGGAGGACATCCTTGACGTTTCATTGAACTTCACAAAAGATTCAGCTGCTCACTCAGGAAATAGCAACTCCGCTATGAAATAGAGATTTTTAGGAATTTGAGAGCTCCCCAAGAAGAAGTTTAGATAAAAATTCATGCTAGTAAGATAGTTTGGCCTTTGTTGTTTTTGTGCAAGAAGGAAAGACACCTCTGATCTACAACCGGAAGACTGCTCAGTTGGGATGGGGAAGGGAGGTAGGGGTGCCTGATGGGTGGGAAGGGCAGGCTTTTGACCAGTCCTATCCCTGAGTCGCCTGGCCTAAACCTGCAGCAGTGTCCTAGAATAGCTGACTGATCATATGTGCATGGAAGCCCTCAGGTAGGTTTGAGAAAAGAAAGTGTTGGGACTCTTGCCAAATCTTGAATATCAGCTGTCAGTCTTACACTTATACAGTATGGTGTAACTGCTTCAGATGTGTATGAATCTCTTTTATAACTCAAAACAAATCTAAGAAAAATGGGGAGGAAATTTTTTTCCCTAGAAAAGCAAAGTGACAAAAAATAATTTAAAATTATGATTATATTGAATGTACCATAAGGATAAACTCAGTTTATTTAAAACTTCAGTTCTCCAATAACTGGGCCAGTATATGAGTTATCATTTTGTCAAACATTTACTCTATGCAGACATTCTGCTAAGAGCATTTTTATAATGTATTTTTAATATTCAGAAGAACTCACTAAAAGCTATCACCAATAAGAAACCTGAGACCAGAGAGGTGGATAACTCAATCAATTGTCATATTGCTTATAAGTAGCAGAGCTAGGATTTGAACCTAAGTTTTCATGTATTTAAAATTCTAGCTCTTAACACCACAGTGGCAATGAACTCTGATTTAGTTGGTAATCAAAGATTTTCATACTGGTGGCAATTCTGGCAAGAATAAAGTTTTCCACATATGTGTTATAGATTAGAACTTTGGGGCATGTTATTGTTTTGAATTATGCTATCTTTTATAGATGTTAAAATGTTGCATTATAGATAAGACCATGTAGCAGACCATGTTTTTGTTTTTATTTCTGTCAATCATTCTGTCTTGTTTGAGCTTTTCAAGAGAGGAATGACAGAGTGGAAATAAGCAGAGCAGATTAGTTGGTATGTATTATCCTGAAATCTGAATTATTTGACATTTTTAAGGCTAAGCATTGAGCTTTATGAACATAAATTGGAAAGAAAACGTAATACCATCTGCTCAATAACAATTTTTTGCTCTTAGCAAGAGCATTTGTTTCAACGTGAGAGTTATAATTGTATTTATCGAACTTGTTAATTGTATGAACTGAATAGAAATTGTCAGGCTCATAAAGGTATATATTTATGGTCACCAGGCACTCCTCAAGTTCCATATTTTCATTATCGAAGTTAGCTTATTTTTTTCCGTTCCTCTTATTGTCACTTAAGACTTCTAACAGTCTAGCCAGTGTTTTCTGTGTTTATATAGCAATATCCTCAAACCAGTTGCTTACGCAAAATACAAATCAAGGACTTTTTCTATCAGATTTTTTAAGTACTTGTTCTCTAGATTTAAATTTTAATGTTTTGCTAATGAGAATAAGTTTTTCTTTTATTTGCCAAGAGGCTCCACTTACAGCTAGAGAAATGTGCTGCTTTCCTATTTCTAAATATCAGTGTAAAATATGTTCTGTATAAAATATAAATTACTGATGCAAAAAATGGCCATTTTGGTTTACATTGATTGCCAAAGTAAGCCAGGGAATTTCATTTGATTGTCTTAAGGAGGCAATAGTGTTCTTCTGTTTCTTTAGCCTTCCTTCTGATTTAGTCCAAGAATTCTCAGGAGGTTGCTCAAGAGCTCCAAAGTAAGGCACAGTTCTTGAAAAGTGCTTTTTAGAAGGATCAGCAATGGCATTTACGACTGCAAGCATTAGGAAGTAGAAAAATGGGGAAATAAATTATCTCGTTTACAGATAATGTCATTTTAGGTTAAATTGCATAGGAAAAAAAATAGTATTGGTTTTTAAAAATTACAAATAGATATTTCTAACTAAAAATATGGATAAAAATAAATAGGTTGTGAAAATATTTAGAAAAGTTAAAGCAGTCTAAGAGATTAACACTTATGTTTATCTAATGTTAATCTTAGAAAAATGGCAGGAAATTTGTATATGCTTTATATTTGTAGAAAATTACAGTAAATTTTGGAATTATTCCATATTATAGAAAGTCTTTTCTTCTTATATACTTGATTCTAAATAAGCAAATGTTTCAAGAAAACCTGATTTTTTCATTTATAAGGTATGTAGTATATTAATAAATTCCTATTTATATGAGTGACAAAATAATCAAGATTTGACACAATGAGTTTTATTTGTAACAAATGTGCATACCAATAATTTGAAAGATTAATAAAAGACTTTTTATTGAAAAGAAATCAAAGTAACCAATAGTTTTGCATCATCTCAAATACTGAATAATAAGCATATCCACTATTTAAAAGAGAACACTAAAATGAGGAAATAAAGTTGAAAAAGGAGATGTTTTAGATAATATGATCCAAAATTTAATGGCTTTTTCAAAAGAATAAATTCAATAATGTAAAGCCACCATGACATTAGTCATATATTATATATGGTATATTCTTTTCCTTCTTATTTTCCACTCCTTGTCTTCCAATAGGTGTTTTCTGTTCATAGAAAATAATTATATGGCATTTCTCCCATCCTATGCCCATGAGATAGATATAATTAAAATATTGTGCATTTTCTGTAGACCTCACAATCCTTAATAAAGCACTTCAAGGGAACCACTACCGGTAGGTTAGAATTGAATTCTGTCTCCTAGATCTTCTAATCAGTTCTTTTTCAACTTGCACTTAGGAAAATAATCTGTATCTATAGTGAGAAGTAAGAAATTGTATGATATAGTAAACAATGCTCTAAAAAAAGTCAGAACATCATGTCTTAGTCCTAGTTCTGTCATTTAAAAGGAATCTTTGACAACTTATAACTTCTAGGACTAATTTCCAATCCATAAAATTAAGCAGGTCATGCTAGACTCTAAAATCCTATGCAGTTTTATTTATATATATATATATTTTATATATATATATATATATTATATATATATATTTTATACATTCAGCAGCCCCCAAAGACTTCTCACCACTCCCTAAATACACATTTTTTTTTACATCTGCAACGTTTTGCACACTCTTTTTTCAAACTGAGGTGACTTTTGTCACCTTTGCAGCCTGATGAAACCACCACGCATCATTCAAGATCCACCTCGAATGTCACCTCTTTAGCTCAGAAACCTTCCTCAATTTCCCAGAACTCACAGACCAAGAGGTTGTTCTCAGCTTTGTGCCTCTGATATAGATCAGTTCTCATTGATTTATAATTACTTGTGGATCTGTTTTCTCTAGAAAATCTTGTAAGAAAGGGACTCAGACCCTTGGAATTTGTACTCTCAGGGATATGGTGCTTCACAGATATCAACTGTTAAATGGAAATTTATTGAATTAGTATGGTTAAAATTCAGTATCTTCCTGATACAAGTATTAGGCCTCATGATCACAGATTGTTCTTTATGTGATTTTAAATACATCTATTTTGGTGAAGCATTCAGAGTACATTTCATTACATCTCCTTCACCTAAGCAATTCATAACCTGTGTGCATTCTAAACCAAGGGACCACAGATAACACAGTAGGCTTTAAGATCAGTCATCCTAAAGCTATTGCAGGTCAATGGCTAATACACTGACAGAGAAAGAGCTCATGCAAATAAGAAAGGAAAACACTAAGGCGTCATTGTTAAATCATAAGAGACATATTCAGAAAGTTCACAAAAAATATATATAAATGACAAATTAGAATATTAAAAACATCAGGACCTCTAGGTAAAAATAAAGCAATTAACACATTCATTGAACACCTCTACTTTCTGAAAATCATGAAAGGACTTTTTAAAGCATAAACCACAATGGCAAAGAAAACGAGAGAAGAGTAACAACAACAAAATTTTGGAAGCTGGAAAACAAATAGATGAGTGGCAGTTGCCTTAGTAGACAGTTAAAGCTCTACATCCTATGCTAGCACTAGGGAAAGTCAAAAAAGCAATCCCATGAATAGTGCAAAACAACCAAAAGACTCCAAAATTAGCCATGCCCCATACCTAAGAAAATGGGGTAAAGACTAAAACTGTAAAAGAAGCAATTAGACGTAGATTCCATCTTATGTTCTGTGGAAAGGTGTGACTGTCCTTCATTCACCGCAGCAAGATACTTGACATTTATTCTCAAAAGGGCAAAAAATAGCCTCCAGACTGATGTACAACAAGCACAGTTGAAGATTAAGGTGCCATACTGAAAACAGAGGGATTAAGTAAACATTTACATATTTATGTCCGTAATAATATGAGTTTTTTAATTGTTTTAGCATTATTTCTTCAAAGTTTAGAGGCTGGCAAATATAGATGTTCGAATATTTGTTGAATGAGTTCTGAAGGTTGGGAGTTCTAATCTTACCCAATTCAGCTTCCAATTATGCATAAACCAATCTAAAAAAAGTACAGATGCTGAAGAAGGAAGAAAATATAAAGTATCCTTAGAGATAAGAAGAGATATAGTTGATATTGTATCTATCAATATTACTAGCATTGCTTTCATCAGGAACAGGATGCTATAAAAAGAGAACATTCAGAGAATAAGAGAAGAGCTCTTAAGAAGTAAAAATATGGTGGCAGAAATGAAATTCAATAGAAGATTTGAAAGATAAATTTGAGAACATCTCCAGGGAAATAGAACAAAAAGACAAATAAAAAATAAAGAGAAAAATTGAGAAAATTAGAGGGCTAGTTCAAGAAATCTAACATCCAAATAATAGAAATTATAGATAGAAGAGAAACTCGAATGAGGAAATAATTGAAGAAAAATGTCCAGAACTCATTAATAAGAGTATCTATCACTGTACACATATACATATATACATGACTTATTCTAAGGATCATCATCAGGTCATACAAAGACTTCTTAACTTTCATATTGAAACATAGGAAACAGTGGAAGAATACTTCTAAATTTTGAAGAAAAATGATTCTCAGTGAAGAATTCTATTTTCAGCCAAACTATTAATCAAGAGGCAGCATAGAATGAAGACAATTTCAAAGACGCATGGACTCAAAAATTTTGCCTGCGTGTAAAAGAAGCAATTAGACGTAGATCCCATCTTATGTTCTGTGGAAAGGTGTGACTGTCCCTCATTCACCCCAGCAAGATACTTGACATTTCACATGCACTCAGGAAGCTACTGGAAACATGCTCACCAAAACAAGAGAGTGAACTCCAAAAACATCTATCAGGATGATGAGGAAGGAACATCCTAAATGACAGCTGTGCAACAGACCTAAGGAATAACCTACCCAGATTAGAAGAGGCCCTCTTCAAGAAAAGGAATTTGATAAAATTCTTAATGTACTTGAACCATACTTAAAGGAGATATTTGCAATTGGGGCAACATTTAGGATCAAATTAGTTATAATTATAGGAACAACCAAGGAAATAAACAAAGAAACAAACAAACAAAAAAGACAAGAAATTTTAACTATAAGGAAAATAAAAACTAATGAAAATAAAAAGTAATCAGAGTATATTTCATAGTTTAACTGCTTATAGTTTTTCTTGAGTCCTACTAATATAAACATGATAACTTGATCTAATTAAAGTTGCTATATATATTGGAAGGATTGAGGATGATAAGTGTTAATGGATGAGGAGCTAAATCCTCATCTTTCTCATTGACTTTTAACAGTCAATGCCTAAAACTGAAATATTAGGAAGCAGCAATACAGGTATGTCATTTAAAGATACAGGGTAACACATCAAATAAATCAGGTAAAAGATTCAAAAGGGCTACCTCTGAATGGAAGAATGGAAGGTATCTGTATGTATTAGGGTTGGAGGAGGCAGTGCAAGATTTTTTTTGATCTTTGTAGTACTATTAAATTCTTTATTTGTCTATATAACTTAGCTAAAAAGAAAATTTAAATATAAAAATCGATCACTCTTACTTATAAGACATACAAATTAAAACAAAATAACATATTTTCAATTTTTATGTATTTATAATATTTCGTAATAGGTATTGATGAGAATATCATATGACTTTACTCTCAAACAGTATTTCTGAAGGTAAAGATTGGTTTATTTCTAAAAAATAATTTGGCAGTATACATCAAGAAACTTAAAAATTTTATTCCCTTTGACCTTGTAATTCATCTTTTGTAACTCTCTTACAGAACTACTTAGGGGGAAAAAAAACTGGACAGAAATACATCAAAATCTTCACAGTAGTTATCTCTGAATGGTAGAATTATAGGTAATAAAATTATAAAATTATTCTATTTTTCTCTTGAACCCCTCAGCATTTTCCCAAATAATCTATAATGGAGAAGGCTACTTTTATATTCAAAACTTAGAGCAATAAATATTTTTAATTTTTAAAAACCATGGTCCTCATAACAGAGCAAGTTATTTATTAAGACAACACTAGATCAGGTTAATAATGCCAAGAGTAGAATCTGGATGAAGGCTAATATGGCCTTTGGAAATGTGAGTCATTCAAGTGTCATGCAAAGACTAGCTGTGTTGATGGTAACTATCATTTTCGTTGTTGCTCAGGAATCTCCCAGAGAAGAAGGAGAGGGCTTCCCTGTTGGATGAAAAAGCAACATGCTGTTCTGGAACAGAATCCACAAATAGTATAAGTAATAAGGAATAGAGTTTTATTAAGGTAGAAAATCACGGTTAGGATGATGGTAGGAGCACCACTGAAATATCCCTGGACAAATATTTAGTCCTTTAATTGCATCTTCTGAAACTGCTGGAGCATTTC
>NW_011888962.1:1033397-1051031 GCF_000151845.1 Pteropus vampyrus
AATAAGTGCAGTTTAATGAGTTGCCTGGTCTTTTAGCCAATTCTCATACTATCAGATACACGAGGTAGTTTTATCCTCACTTTACAGAGAAAACTGAGGCTTAGAAGAATTGAGTAACTGGCTCAAGCTATATTTGAAACTCAAATCCAAAGCCAGGATTTCCTGCCTCAAGCCTCTTTTTCTGAAATGAGCATCACCTACTGATCTTTTTTGTTATATATTTGTTTACATATTTATTTCCTTTGCAGGGGTGGCATTTTTACATGTAATGTTAATCATATATAATTTTTTTATTTATTGCTGGCATTCCTTGTTTGATTATGTGCTCCACAAAGGAAGATGCTTGAGCACAGAAACCAAATGTGTTTTATTCATCATTGAATTCAGCACCTGTTATAGTATCTGCCACAGAAATTGTCCAATACACACATACACACACACACATACACACACACACACACACACACGTGTTTGAATTAATAAACAAATTAACAAATGAGTGAACAAATGAATAAAGCAGAATGACTTAGGTCCATCTCCTAGCGAAATAATACCTTTTTTTAACTTTCGTTGTTTCTATTGTCTGAATAGACTGTGATTTCTTAACCTCATGCAAAATGTACTACCAATATCAACAATCATGTTAACCCAAATGAAATCTATACCCTAAGGGAATCTCAGCATGCTGGTAGTACGAGTTAGGGTCAAGTTTTACTTTTTTATGAACAAAGATACTGAAACTTCAAAATATTCAGCTATAGAGATGTCAGAATTTATACTTCATGCATATCAGCATTTTTAATCTAGAGCTCAATTAGGCAGTTTAAGCTCTGGATTTTAAACTATGGGGGTTCAAGTTTTGTTACTAAGGGTCTACAATAGAATTTCATTTGTGTGGTCTTCTGAGGTTTTCGTAAATGTTATTAAAAACTGATCACATAAGAGTATAAAAGATTGCACATATTTCAAGGTACTTAGCCTGCAAGTAATTGTAATGTAGTTAGAGTAAATTAATAAATGTGTTTGGTAACTTAAAATGTTCTTAAAGTCTAAAATAGTGTTCTTTTCATGAGGAAAAGAAAGTCTGTGTCCTGTTTTTCTTTCTTTTCTTAAAAAGTTAAAGCCCATGAGAAATAAGAGGTAGCAGAAGGTATTAAATTATTTCTTCTGTAACAGCACAATTCCACATCAGATTTTAAATACAAAAGAATAGGCAAAGGGATAATGGCACAGACTTCCATTCTAACCCAAATAAGGCAGGAAATTGAGTGAAATCAGTTTTTCTTCTAATCTTATGTGGAAAAAAAAATGTCATAAGGCAAACCCATATGAATCCAATCTGTTTGGTTTATTCATCCCTGCAGAGACATTCGTCCTCCAGAAATTATATCAGAAACCTAGTCAATATTTCAACTCCATCATATAGACAAGAAATGTGGTAAAGTATATGATAACTTACTGCATTTAAAAAAAAAAAAACTGTCCTAATTGGAACAGGTTGTTGATCACATATCTTTTCCTCTCTTTAGAAACCTATGGCTATTTTCTTCCTTTTAACTCACTCTCCATAAAGGCATACTTTCTCTCCTATTCTCTATAGAACGAAAAGTAAAAAGAAGACTCAGTGTCTTAAAAATAACAATCTCTCCATGCTCCCTCCCCGCCCCACCACGGGGATATGACCAACTCCCTTCACTAGTCATTAATCTTTATGATCCTCTCCTGCCTAGCTTTCTAGCCTCATCTCACATTATTCTGCACATGCACCTTCTACTGTAACAAATGCAGTGTGTCCTCATGACTTTGCATCTTTGTCCATGTTATTCTCTCAATCTGCGACCCCTTCCCATCTATTTACTCTTTCCCCCACTCCACTCTTTCTCCTCTTCTCTATACCTAATTCCTCCTGCTTTTTGATGTATCAAGACTGGCCTCCATTAGGAAGCCCCACCCCCCACCCTATGACCACGTTAGATGGCTCTGTTTTGTATGTGGAGCCCTTATCACTGAGTACACTAGGATTGTTTCTTAGCTGATTTCTCTTCTTGACCAGTCTGTGAGTTTCTTAAGATCAGTGGCTTATCTATTTTCCTTTACATGTCCAACATCTTATCCAATGTTTAGTACATACTACATGTTCAATAAATATTTGTGAAATGAATCAATGGCTTTCCATTAGGAGAGTGAATAAGGTGTGTGTGTGTGTGTGTGTGTGTGTGTGTGTATACACACTTTATGTATATACATATATATACACCTTATGTATATAAATATATATATATATATATTTAGAAGGGCATCTAAAAAATACAAGGAAAGATTGGGACAACTTTGCTTGAAGTAGAAGTACTTTGACAGGGACCACCTTTGAAACTTCATCTACTTGAGTCACTTTTGTGTTCTTTGTGAAATAATAATATCAATTCTCAGATCCTATCAAAGGAGGTATAGTTTATCAAGGAACAAAACAAACTGGTGTAAAATTGACTTTCTTAGAGCAATGTCAGTAATTATAGATTCAAAAGACAATATTATGTTGAATGTCTCGGTAGCTTCCAAACTGATATGCATAATGTCATATGATTAAAACAGTATAAGTCAAAGGAAAGAATGGGATTTCTAGGTTTTCAATGTACTTGGTACTCCTTAACAAAATATTTTATTTGTCTACAGTCTCTTAACAATCATTCCTTGATTTTTATTTCCCAAGAAAACATTAGATTTAAGATGTTTATTCTGCAAAGAAAAGTTTATGATAATTTATTTTCATTACAAATATGACAAGTAGACAACATTTATCCTTCGTGGGCAGGGAATGAAAGAGCCCTGTGTGTAGAAAAAAGCAAAGTTCCCAAATATGAAAATCGGGTATTGAGATCAGTGTGTAAGGCTAGCATAGAGTCTACTGCCTTTCTTTTCTTTAATGAAACTTCCTTTCTGTTATGAAAGTAGGGCAGATTGTGGATATTTCTAAAACTGACATGTTCCTTACTCTTGGAGGTCAGGCTATTTTTTGGAAGGATAGAAAAAAGCTAGTGCTTAAAAAAAAAAAATTTGAAACATGGGAAGGGAGTCATCACTAGTAAATGTATTATTTCATGGATCACTGATTATTTCATTAAATGCATTTTTCAGAAGTCATTTGATAAACAAGTAAAAACAGATAGTTTATTGATATTTTAGAGACGAGTAAAAAACTAGTTAAAAAGGGAACTAAACTGAATTAACAAATCACCATATTGTGTGAGATACTGAAAATTTACTGCCAATAGATTTATGGTTCATTGTGACAAAATACTGGGGCATGGGTAGTCTATAGCACCTGATAGCATACCCAACTTTAGCAGGGTCAGCATTGGTGCCATGTGGTTTATTCTAAGAGCTGTGTAAACTACTTTGCACAAAGTGGACCATTTTGAGTTTGCCTAGGACTTTCTCAATGGTAGCCCACAGAGCTTGCATGAAAGAGTAACGAGAATGCAAATGTCACTTTGGCTAATAGGCCTACCAATTGATTTTTAAAACAAAAAACATTTCTAATATACTTTAGCAAAATTCTAAAGGGGTCTGCACAATATAGCATGTTTTATATATATTTATTTATATATAGCATATTTTAAATATAGCATATTTTAGGGGTCTTAAAGCTGGATTTTTATTTCTTTCCACATTTTGTCTTCTCTCTCTCTCTCTCTCTCTCTCTCTGTCTCTCTCTCTCTCTCTCTCTCTCTCTCTCTGTGTGTCTCTCTCTCTCTCTCTCTCTCTCTCCTCCCCACCCCCCACTCTCTTTCCCCCATCTTTCTTCCCCCTCTTCCCCAGTCTTTCCTTCTCTCCTAGTGGGTAACAAGAGGAAACATGTATTTGTTTCATATTTCTCTATCAATGACAACAACAAAAACAACAGAACAGCTGAATTCTGACCACAGTCCAGGTCAGATTTTTAATTTAAATAGTCTCTTCCTTAGAGTTACTTTAGAATTAGGTTTTTATTCCCTCACTTTCTTTTTTATATTTCTGAATGATATCAATTTAAAAGAAAGATTTCAAATTTATACTAAAGAATTGATACTATCCTATTCTCATTTTTTTAACTTCCTCTTTTTTCATTCACCATACTGCCGCCACTGCCAAATAAACTGATTATCTCAAATTTTATCTTCTCTTTTATATTTTTAAGACAATAATTGAAATTGGCTTGTCCAGAATAACTTGAAGGCATAGAATGATTTGAGTCAATTTATTGGTGGTTTTGACCACATATGTTACTTTTATAACCAGTCGTGCATAATAGATCACTTTCTAATCTGACCCTAGCCCTGGCTCTGGCCCATCTCAAAAAAAATTGCTGGCAAATTACTGGTTGATACTTAGACTCCTGTCTTGAATTTTAGTAATCTGAAGGAAAATTTCCAGAGGCATTGTAATAAGGACATTTAATTAAGAGCTCATGTTGACTCAAGAATGTTATGTATAGCATTGATCCATAGTGTAGCTAATAAATTTATTATGCTGCAAATTATAAGTGATTTGTTAGTACATTGGCCCATAATAGTAAAACCTGTCTCAACAAGAATGTTGAAAGAGGCAAGGCAGTGAAACTTTCATCTCCACTGGGAGTGAACTAACTTGCCAAATCTGGGGCATCAATCACAGTAAATGTGTTCAAAACAAATCATACGTCTTCCACAGTTCACTTTATTCATCAGCACTTTTGAAGTCAACAGTCCAAAGTAGTCACTTTTGGCCAAGTTTTCAATAGCCTGTGGTTTAAGCAATATGTCTCAACTATATTTTTCAAGGATGTCCTAAGGTAGTTTTACTCCATGAGCCAGTTTCAGCCAAATCTTAAAGGACAAAAGGATGGCGTCATTTATAAGGAAAGACATTATAGTTTGTATTCAAAATTGTTGTCTTAAAAATCAGATTATTGTCTAAAAAGTTTCAGCATCACTTATAGCTTGAATGTATGAATATAAGACTGAATTTCTCACTCATAACACTCACTCTATAGGCAAAAAAAAAGTACAGTTAAATGTCATTTATGTGTGTCTATGTGTTTATGAAGTGTGTGTACATTAGGCAAGAAAGAGTGCTCAACCGTGAAATAATTTAATTATTCATTGTCACTATTCTGATTGCCTTTTTAAAATTATGTTTTATTTGGAAATAATTTCGAACTTCATGGAAAGCATCATGAATAGTACAAAGAACACATGCATATTTCTTACCTTGATTCACTCATTGTCAGAGTTCTGCTTGTGCTTTATAACCTTTGTTACACTCTCTTTCTCTGTGTACAGATACACACACACACACACACACACACGCACACACACATATTATTTTTTTCTGAACCACCTCAGAGAAAACTACACACATCATGGCCTTCCATCCTTGAATGTATACCTCCCAAGAACAAGGACATCTTTCTATATAGCTACTATATAGTATAAAACATCTGATTGCCTTTGAATATTTGAGCATGACTCATTTGTACCTTTTTACCTCAAATTCTATCCCAGATACTAAAACTGATAGAAGGAATAGCTCAACTATCTAACAAAAGTTCATATCACTAACATTTTAAATTTTACAAACAAAACATGTCATGACTATATATAAATATATATACATATGTATGTGTATATATATGTATATATACATACACACATACACACACATATATGAAATGACTAAATGTTGGTCTTAGGGAAAATAGGTTAGTTAATACAAATGAGATTTCCTTTAACTAATAAATCTTATCATTTTAGTGATGCATCTTATCAATGGCATTACAGTTTCTATATTTCTATATTTTTGATCCTGTTTTATTCTCTTGTGATTAGATAAACCCAAATTTTGAAAGACTGAAGTATTTCGTACTTAGGCCACGCTATTACCTTGCTCCCTCACAGTAAGCAGTAGAGAAGTGCAAGGGCACTGGCAATGCTGAATTCTGAAGAGAGCAGAGGTCCTGGGGGTTATCATTCCTACCTAGTGGTAGGTCTCTCCTAAAAATAGTTCTTATAACTACTTTCATTCCCTAACTTAATTTTTAAAAATATAGGTTTAGACTGCTGTGATGAAATAGAACTGAGATTTATGCTTCATAATCTATGTAGTTCATTTTGATAATTAACACATTTCTGACAGTTGCAATTTTTTCTGAGAGGGAGCTTGAGTATGCATGTCCCTCTCCATCCAAGTATATCCAACACTATGTCTGTGTCTGGGGTATCTAAGTGAGAAGGGCAGTGCTTCAGAAATTTAGAATGTGCAGCAATTCTCTGAGGAGGAGAGTGTGACGTTAGAGCAATTTATGAAAAATGAGTCCCTTGGTGACAGTGGTAGACAATATAGTCACAGTACTGGAAAGTCATTTAGGAGGATGTATGTCCATCCAATGACAATGTACATGCAGAGGTGGGTCTCAAGAGTATGCAGATAAGTTTACTATCTTGGACAGACTCCTCAGTTATTCATTGAACAGATTTATATTGAGGGGCACTGCTGGGGATATGGTAATAAATGAGAGCTGTGTTCTATAACCTCATGGAGCTTACACATAAACTGTTTTTGCTTTAAAATATTGTACATTTAGAGGTATTTGTGCTCTGATTATATGACCACAGCATGTCATTCTATAAAACTTTCAGACATGACTTGGACCCACAAGAATTTAGTTTTAAAGCTGTTGGATTTGCAGGAGAAAACATTGGCTTTAAATGACAAATCATGGAAAGAAATAATTTTGAAAAGACCCTCTACCTTCTAATGATTTAACAAGAGCTGTGTGCTCAAGACGATTGAGTCGGAAAAAATGTGTAAACATCCATGCGTTCAAGTGTATAAATGAGTGGTAGATGGGGGCTGGGGGAAAGAGAAGCTCCCCGAATGACAGCGTTCCTCTTCATGGCAAGAAAACATTTTTGTCGTTGATGTTCAGTCCAGTTGCTTCCAGACTGCAGTGAGTTTTAAATCTGGCTGGAAAGACAAATACTTAAACCCTAAGGGAAGGTCCAGGGTCGTTCTTGTAGGGTTTTGTTTGGCATATTTTCTAAAATTATTTTTCAGATGGTCTGGGAGTTCTTAGCTAGCAATTTGCTACTACAGAATGTCTTTGAATTACAGTAAGCTGGAAACCAGTCATTCAATATCTAAATTAGAGCCTGGCCTATGTTAACACACTTCTTTTTGACAAGACTAAGCTTCAGTCTTAGATCACAGGTAAATAGAAGTTTTGTTATTGGTGTTTGTATTCATTGAGATTGGATTTTACTGTGAATACAGAGATTTAAAATAGAAGAATCTTAAAGAAAATTGATGTTTTATTTCTCTATTATATTAAAATCTGAAAATAGACAGTATAGAGCTAATGTGGCAACACCGTTCCATAAATTTTTCAAGGACATATGCTCCTTCTATTTGGAAGCTGTTAGATGTGCCCTCTATGCCTAAATTCAACTCATGGTCCAAAATGGCTGCTGTAACTCCAGCCACCAATTTCATATTCTGGCCAGTAGGAAAGAGGAAAGAATGAAGGATAAATAAAAAGTATATGACAGATGTCTTATAAGGAAAGTTCCTCAAACCTCCGCATGACACTTCCACCAACCTATTCACCAGAACTTAGTTATGGCGACACCTGGCTACATAGGAGTCAGGGAATTTTCTGTTTTGAGCAGTCATATGCTTTGATAAAAATTGAGATCCTAATTCAACTGATGAAGAAAAGCACCAATATTAGGGGACAACTAGCAGTCTTTACTACAATGTTGCTTATTAATAATGTTGCACATATTTTAAATATTTAACAGCAGTCTGCTGCACTGTATCTGCAAAGTAATTTATAGCATGATCTCTTAGTAGCTGCAGTGTTCAGGAAAGTTGTATTATGTTTGCTAGAATATTTTACCCGCCCTGGGTAAAGGCCTAAAGATTAAGTGTACTAGATTAATGACTAATTAAATTTAATGGTATATGGCAGTAGATTTCCTTACCTCAAATCTTGCATGTCCACCTGGAACTAGGGAAAAGAGAAACTGGTAGCACAAGGTGCAAGTAGTTTGAATTCCTAATACTATTTGATGTTCTTCGTGTTCTCAACAACTCATACCCTCATCTAAATTTGGATCACAGGTACATTTTGAACTTATGGTAGAGAAAGTCCTTAAGTCTCACACAAGAATTACTCTGCTTGTTCTAACAAGATTGTGTCCCAGCAGGCATGCCAAATTTCGATAGCTACAAATAGGGAAATCTGAAAGGAGAGGGGCGGAGGAGGTCATTTCTTTTAACTCTGGTGCAATGTCTTGGATTAAGGTAGATAATGGTTACCATTTTGCTGAACACAAGGCAGACATGTCACGAAACAGGGAGAATGAGCAATCACAGAGGCTGATTTAATTTCCAGTGGGGTTTATGGAAGCACCAAAATACAATGAAGCCAAATGTTTCTAAAAGTATAAAGTAATCTAATTTGTTCCATCATTACAAGAAATTAAAGCCAAGCACAATTACATCCCAGTAGTAAAAAGAACCTGTTAAGTGCCATTGTTATTGACTGAATGAAGTGAGCTTTCTGATTACCTTGACCAGCCACGTTTTAATTTTTGTCTGTCCATTTATTCCAAAACACATTAGAGGGCCTTAACTGATTTTGAAAAAAATAAGCCACATTATTAAGGTGCAGTTTAACCTGAGAAACTTAAGTTTAATTACTAGATTAGATTTTTCAAATGGGCATGTCTTCTACATTTCAAGTTATTAGGGAGTCTTTGTTTCTTTGTATTCGTCTAAGGTCCAAGATGACAGGAAATACTTAAATTTAGAGAACTACTTTTTTGTTTTGTTGTTGTTTGTTGTTGTTGTTGTTATTCCACCAAGAGAGAGGTTTCTATTCTTTCAGGAGTGGGCCCAAAGCTCCAGGTGCAGTGATTGATTGAGGTGTCTCCACAGAAGAAAGCCTGGGCAGGGTGTAGTCCCCAGACATCTAAGTGGGGTGGAGTTGGGCAGCTAAATGATACTGGGATAACAGACATAATCTTGGTAAATTCCAAGTCAAGAGGATGTATGGACTCTCCACCCCATCCATAAGGAATAGATAGCTAAACAAATAAATGTAATAGTGTTTTTAGGTACCTAGAGAATAAATGGTTCGGTAGGGCACTAGGAGGGGGAAAGTGGGGATAAGGGTCACTCTACCTGGGCCTTTTTTCCCCAGCACGAAAGTCACTCTAATCATGTGATATTTCAGAGTGTGACATTTATAAGCCCCTAACCATGTTAATATTCCTCTAAGCCTAGTTGTTGATTCTCAGAAGCTCTGGAAACATAAAAAGGTAGCCTTAGTATAGGGAATGTTCCATGCTTATTCAGTTCAATTCAATTCAACAAACATTTATTGGATCTCTGGCATGTGACAGCTCGTGTTTAGCACCAAAGATTAAGAAATGAATTTGATATGGTCACAACCCTGAAGAAAGTAGTCAAGTAGTAAACAATAGATTATTTAGTGATTTAATCACTTGAAGACTTAATTTCAGATGTGGCTCTCATACATCAAACATGGTATTTGCCACTGTCTATCTTTAGAGGGAATGCCTACTGGGTGGTAACCTGAATTTTCCTAGTCTCCTACTAATGCTAGACACCATAGCAAAATAAACAGGATGAGCAGGCTGTTTTAGTGAGGTTCATGTAACTCAGAGGTCCTTGTTTTCCAGACTGCTAATTTATTTTTTTTCCACCCGGAAAGCCCTTCCCTACCATCTGAGCTTTTCTGGCCAACTCAACAGAGACAAACTACAGAGATTTAGGATGTCTGGGTTAAAAAGGTTTGTTTAATTAGATAAATGATTTGAAAGCGCTTTCTAGGATTCCTGTTCCTAATCACACTGATAAAGGCTGGAAAGAGACTCTCAGCCAGTAGATAACAGAATCTGGAAGAAGAATGAAACATTGGAGTGAGTGGGAATAATTCACAAAAGCTAAACATGCCCTGTATTGCTGCATATACAAAACATTGTCATCACTTTTCAAACACTTAACTATTTTTCAGGCACATGCATACACTTACTTAATCTTCAGAATCACCCTATGATGTAGGTACTGTTTTCCCCATTTTACAAATTAGATAACAAATTTAGACAAGTTAAT
Source organism: Pteropus vampyrus (assembly GCF_000151845.1). Lineage (NCBI taxonomy): Eukaryota > Metazoa > Chordata > Mammalia > Chiroptera > Pteropodidae > Pteropus > Pteropus vampyrus. The sequence goes on from NW_011888962.1 coordinate 1,043,556, forward strand.
TAGTTTATATGAGGGTCTCTGGCTAGTCGGTGGCAAAGATCAGATTTAAAAACAAAGACTACCTTGCTCTAAAAATGATTCTCTTGAATTTTTAGTCTTTGTGAAGTCCTTCTTTGGCCCAGAATAGCCCAGAATATAATCCACTCAAGGATTAAGATGAGCAGGACTTTCTGGTTTTGTTACTAAATGAAGAAATCGGGGTGGGATGGGGGTGTCCCGAGCTAGAGTAGGGGCTTTACTCAGATAGAGCAAACTTCTTCCTCCAGGATCCAACCAAACAGGTTAAATTCAGTGCCAGTCTCACTCACCCTGAAGGAGAATTATGTTAGCAATGCTTACTTGTCATGATGAATTCATTTCTAAAGGTTCATTGTCCCACAAAGAGACCCTGGGGCCACAGGGCCCAGATCTTGGGGAAGAGGGAGAAGCGAGCAGAGGCAGCAAGAGAGAAATTCAAGCTGCAAAATTCAATCAAGTTCTCAAAGGTCTAGGTTTTCTTCACCCACTTACCTGACAGCCCCAGTTTATCTCCTCTGCCTCCCACAACTGCTTTTTTAATTGTCCTTTTTGAATAAACATTATATACTTGATGTTCTCAGCTTTCAGTTGGTTGATTTTCCACCTTTTTACAGACTCACTCCTACTCATTCCTCCTTCGCCCCAGTAGTTATAGCTCTCTGCCTCCTTTTCTCTTTCACTCCTAGTCTTCCTCTGAAGAGAAGCTGGAGAGTTGAAGGAAAAGATCATTTTGTGTGCCTGGTGTGTCTGAGGCCAGTGCCACAAGTTGATTCTTACCCCATTTGAGCCACCAGACTCACTCTTCCTGTTGTTCTCACATTGTTCCCTAAGTCTCGGCCAAGTGTGCAAACTCTGATCAGCAGTTACCACAGACATCCTCTTGGGGAAGCCTGGATGGATCCTCTGAGCTTTCCTGACCTGTATATGCTTCTACCACAGCATATATGATTTCTTTTGAAATCACTGGATTGTTCATTTGTTAATTAGCATCTCTAGATTGTGTGTTCCCTAAAACCAGAGATCTCTGAATGTAGCTCTTAAATTGAGCATCTCTTATAGTGCTTAGATTACCTGCCAGCAGGTGTCCAACAAATATTTGTGTGGTAGTTAATTGAACGAAATTTAAGTTGACATGGATGAATTAAGTAACAATGTCTAGTTTCCTTTGTCTGTGAAAGGACTCACCCCCTGATAAAACCAAAAGAGGCAAAGTATGTGGATTCCTTCCAACTGTAGATCCCATTGTTCTTAATCCCCTCCTGAGTGCCTCCTCTCTGAGTAATCTCGGGATAATTCTATTTCAGACTTGCCTGCTATTCCAACAGAGAGCTTTTCATATGGTGCTATGCATAGCTTTCTTTGAGAGAACTTTCATACGAAAGAAGTAATGTGTAAAAGGGAGGAATAGAATAGATGGAAAGAAAGAGGAAAGGAAGGACTCAATGAGCAAGTGATAAATATGACCAAATATGCGGAGATGAGACTGCAAGGAAACTTGCTGACAGGAGGTGGGGGCGTATAAGTGGGGTCAACCACTAGGAGTGGTGAGGACAGATGGGCCCAGTGAGTTAGATTTTAGAGGGGTCTAACCGAAATTTGGATGAAACCTATTAAACATCTAGGCATTAAACATCTAGAATATGGTCTTGCGTGAGGAGAGATATTATCATTATATATTATTATTAGATAAGAGGTGCTTTGGGAACATTAAGGTTATGTAGGAGAGACTGAAAGATGAAAAGACCCCTAGAAATAAAGAAAACAGCTAGGTTTTCCAGGAAATTTTTTGTAAGTGTTTAAGAGCTAGAAAGGAAAATGAGGGCTGAATGGAAAAATGTATTTTTTCCTATTCATTTGCCAATAAAACGGTTAGGATATATGGAAGCCTTCTGGAAATAGTGCTCCCTATTTAGTTGGGTCAATTAGTAATTGTTAGGTCATTGGAGTCAAGTGTTTTTGGTCAGGCCAAGTTCCTCACAGCACATTTCTTAGGGGTCCAGTTGGTCCATGGACAGCTGAGATCATTTGGCCAAGGCCATTCCTGAGTAACCGTTGGAACCAGGAAAGGAATCTTTGTCTTTTGACTCCAAATCAAAGAGTCTTTCACTGGTTTCATGTTACCATTCAGGATTCCAGAAATGTTTAATTTCTCTACCTTGAAATTATAAGGTCCTTATGGGCTTGTCTAAAATACTGCTGTCAGGAAGATTTCTGTCACTTGTGCTAAGGACTATTGATATTAGAGGTTGCAAACTGACCAATAAGGGTCATTGCCTTTTTTGTTTGGTTTTTAAAATGTTTAACTCTTTTTAATTAGTTGCCAAAAGTTTAAAAACATAAATTTTGCATCAAAAAATATAAATATTGGGATTCTTTTGAAAAATCTGAGATCTGGCAATAGCTAACTAACATTCCCACGTGTCCCCTCTGAAGTCCCCACTTACCACAGTACCCCACCAATCACATCATGCATTCACATGCTCCTACAGGCACGGAAGTGGGTGACTCCTGCTTTATGTGTTCAACTGGTAAGCCTCTAAAGCCCTGAGGAAACACACATGTATGAAGAAATGATTTACAAAATTTTTGCATATAAGACAGCTGATGCCTTAGAAATTCCTGTGTTCTACTTACTTTTCCCTTGAAGAAGAAAAGTAGGAGAGTTTTTACCTTAAAGTGGGATGAAGAGAGAAGAGGGAGACAAAGCTAACATTTATTAGACTTAGATGATTCCTTACCTCAGTGTTTGCAAACTTAATGGTAGATTGCAAAATCAATTTAGTGGGTCACGATCAAGATTTTTAAATTAAATAGAGTAGAAAACATCAGAATGAATCATATACAGTAAGAGTAAATATTATTTCATGTAAGTTCTGCTTCAATTCTTTATCTATACATTGGATTAAATGTCAATTATATATAGATTTCCTTTATATTGTGTGTATACATATATATTTTGTTTGTTTTCATTTTAGCTTAAATTCATGGTTTATTAAACAAAGACTATAAATGGTTTTTTTTCATGGGCATAATATATATTACACAGGAATCGCTTTTAATAAAAGTTCGCTCTCCCTACTTTTTAGAACAAATATAGGCATCAGAACATTCCTGTGCTGTACATATTTTTTATACTAGGAGTCAGCACCCATACTTCTTCAAAAATGTGCGAAATTAACAACTATATTCATTGCACCTCCTACTTTAAACAAGTATATTGGTCATGGTATAAAATATATTTCTTACTATGACTCACTATCAAAAAAGTTTAAAAGTCACTGCTTCATCTCATTTAATCTTACCCTAAAATTGTATGAGTAGAGTCTGAGCCTTCGGGAGAAAATTGCAGTCTCCACAGGAGGTGACGTTTCCCATAATTTTTGCTTGTTAGAAGATCTCAAAGAATGTCAAAAGAAAATGGTCTGTTTAGCTGGGGCCTTGACTGTAATAAGAAAGGACATTTCCAAGGTGGACAGCCATGATTATTAGGTCACCAGGACAAGTTATAAAGTCAAAATATACAGACCGAAATTAGAATGTGGGCTTAAATATCTAGAAGCCTCTCCATTGGTTAGATTTCCAACAAAAATTTATATGAAAAAAATAAAATAAAATAAGTCCAGTGAAATAGATTCACTGAGCCTATAGTGGTATTAGCAAAATAGCAAAATTTAGAAAACTTAAAAGTTGTACTTTAAGAGTTAAGATATGTACTGCTGCTTTAAATATGTATATATATAAAGTCACAGAAAGACATAGTACAACAATGAGTTTTAGTAGATCTCAAACTTGTACAGCCATGATGTCTTCAGACAATAGGAAGAAAACTGCTATGCAATGTTTTTCTCTTTTCAAGGAGCTGTAATTTAAGCATAAACCTGGAATACTCAAAATAAAATTTGGATTTACAAGATCGGGTTATGGAAAGAATTGTCCAGATTTCTGTGGAATAATATGTTTTTGAAAGCTAATCCTAAGACTCAAATACAACAAGAATGACATGCTTTATGCATCTTGCTTAATAAAACTACAGTTTAAATTGTTTAAAGTAGCAGGTACAATAAATACTGTTACTAATGGTGTTAATTTTCAGAGAGATACAGGTGCTGACTACTACTAATATCAAAAATACATACAGAATAGTGTTGATAGCTTTGTGTTTTAAGAAGAGATGGGGAGGAGATGAATGGCTGTTAACATCAGCTGTTATGTATTACATGTAACGGACTTGGTAAACATTTAATATTTAACAAATAATGCATTTAAGTTGAAACCAACAAAAAAATGAAATAGACATATGGATATGCGATTTTTAAATTAGTGTTAAAATACAAATAAAATATGGAGACTACCCTGAGGAATAGCAATCTTCTGAAATGTATTTTCAGCTCTATTTACAAAAGAGAAAACCGAGGTACAGAAGATTTAAATAATTCACCCAAATTTGCAACATGGTCGCTAAGTTGCAGAGTCAGCACTTGACTCTAGATCTCTGTTCCCAATGTCATGCTCTTTCTATTACTCATAACTGTCACAGTAGGTCACTAAAATGGATACCTCTAGAACTCTGCTTACTGCTTGCTGTGCACCTAGACTACTGCAATGGATTCTTAATATCTCTCCTCTCTTCTTTATTTTATCCTCCTGGGCTACCAGTGCACTTATTTAATTCCCACCATATAGATTAACTCAAGGCCACACATTTAAATATTCAATTCTATTTCCCTTCTCCTCCCTCCAAGTTGTCTGTTCCATTCAGGCTATTTACCACCCACATAGGTAACCCTTATCTCTGGCTCTAGACATTTCTCGTACTTGAAAAAAATGTCAGCTAACTCCCTCCTCCCACAGCCATTCAAACCATAGACTTCATCATTAAAGACATACATCCAGGTTTACCTTCTTAACTACAGTCCATATCCCCCTCCTTCTGAACTACAATAGCACTCCCAAGCTAAATGATTTCCCTGCCACCTTACACTGTCTCTAGGCAGCAGCTGATCATGTGTCTGATTTTCTCAGCAGGATATTATAAGTTCCTTCTCAGGTCTAGGCCACTGAATCTTTCATGTCCTTATATTTCATAGCAGCCAGAACATCAGAGAGGCTCGATAAATATGTATGGATTTTTTTTTTTTTTTTACTGTTCTCTCTCTGAGGAAAAGAAAAAGAGAAAGAGAGGAAGGAAAAGAGGAGGAAGCTTACTCTCTAACCATTTCTCAACAATATACAAAGACCTGAGGAGGGGAAATAAGATGCCCTTGGTGAGGATTTTGAATATATAGGATCCTACAGAACTCATGTATTGTATTTATGTTTTTGGATTCACCTGACATAGTATAAGACAAAGTTTTCCAAAGTATGTTTTAAGAGGTGATAGTTGTATGGGGAAAAAAAGCATTCCATATCAAATAAGTTTAGGTAATACTTGTAAAATGACATTCTCTTTGCTGTAGACCTTCTAGATTTCGCTGGGTTCATGTCCATTACAAATCACTGCAGAGAGGCAACATATTCAACATTTCCCAAACTTGCTTGACCACAGAATTCTTTTGGTAAAGGGAATCTTACAGGAATAATGTTTATTTGAACATTCTTTGGGAAGCGTTGGAATGATCCTCCCGGCCACCTCACATTAAGTAGTGCTTTTCTATTAACTTATGACATATCCTGCACATATTTTTTTTATACATAGTGAGTTTGCATGATTTGGTGTGGTCTTATGAAAGTTATTCTACATCTTAGATTTTTCACTCATATTCAGCCCTGAACTGGTTAATGATTAAAGGTTGGTGGTGATGGTAGGAAAATAGTAATTGGTTTATGATTGAGCACCTGTGAGAGAGAAAAGAAGCTCTCATGTGTTCAATGTACTATTGCAGATTAACTTATTTAAACAATCTTGTTAAGTGTTCTCCAACTAGCAATGTCATATGTTTGCCCTCTATCTCAAATGTCACCTCCCATTCTTTACCCAGTTAACTCTTTAATTCATCCTTGGAGACTTGGGGCTGATATTCCTTCTTTCAAAAAGCTTTCCCAGACTTCTCCTAGGCTGTGGTAGGTGGCAATTTCCCTGTCCCCCTTCTCTGCCTTGTGTTTACCTATACCTACTACCTGCTTTTAGTGGACAAGTTGCATACATACCATTCCATAATTGTCCTCTTCATTGGACTATGAGCTTCTTGAAAACCAAGGTTATTTTCTTCCCTTTGGTGTACTCGGCACCTAGCACATAGCAGCTGTTCAGTATATGTTTATTACAATTAAAAGAAGATCATCATAACCAGTAGAATGGAAACTCTTTGAGAGTAGGCAGGAACTTTCAACTACTTTGTTCATTACTAAATCTTCATCAGTTAGTGCAATGCCTAGAAAATAATCTATTATGTGAGCAATGCAAGGTTATTTAACTCATAACCTCTCACTTAAACTAAGCTACAAAGTTCTTGTTATTATTCCCTATCTACAGGTGAGGAAATTAAGGCTTAAGAAAGATTGGGTGATTTGCCAGGAATGATGACTTGTATGAAGTGAAATGGATGTTGGAACCTCCTTCTTTCTTCCAGTTTCAGTCAAGAGATAATATTGCTTACAGTCACACACACATCATATGGAATCTCTAATCCAGATTGGTTGATTAAACTTGGCTCAAACTCTAATTTCTTAAGCAAAAGCCCTCCTCTTAAATTGCGTTCCACAAGCTTTCTCCTCTTTCTTTGACTCTTTTTCTTCAATGTCAACTTGGGCTGACATTTTAGTTTGAGCCAATCGGACCTCTGAGATCAGTCCCTTCACTAGATTAAAACAAAACAAAACAAAACAAAATCCCTTTAACTCAGCATTGTATGCCTTCAGCAACTTTATTAAAGATTGGGGGAAGAGGGAGATTTATAGGATGGTATTGCTCTGAAGGCCAAGTAGACTTCTCTCTCTCTCTCCCTCCCTCTCCCCCTACCCCCTCCACCCCTGCTCACTCCCCCTTTCTGGAGCAACCAGCATATTCTTCCCCTTTTCTATGTAGAAGAGAGTACAGATTAGTTCCACCCAAACCAGGGTTCTTAAAGTTCCACATTCTATAAAAAGTAAGCTCTCCCTGAAAGAAATTCTGGTGAACGCAGTTATGATGAATACAATATGATTAAAATCTCAATGACTGTGTTTTTTAAGAGCAAGAAGTCTATTCCCTTGCAAGTCACATTGGGCAGGCCTTTTTTATTCATGCCTGACATATCATGTGAACATACGTTTATGTAGAATTTTAATACTGATTGTCTTAAATGAGAATAATTATCAGAGGCAAACGTTCTATAAAGTATTAATTTTATTCTACCAATAATATAGCCAAAAATAATGGTCTCACTGACTTCAACCTTTGCCTCCTTCAATCTCATTTACTATAGAGCCCTAGAATTTTCCATTTAAATAAAATCAGATCCATATCACCCAAATACTTTG
>NW_011888962.1:1051081-1071312 GCF_000151845.1 Pteropus vampyrus
TGAATACAATATGATTAAAATCTCAATGACTGTGTTTTTTAAGAGCAAGAAGTCTATTCCCTTGCAAGTCACATTGGGCAGGCCTTTTTTATTCATGCCTGACATATCATGTGAACATACGTTTATGTAGAATTTTAATACTGATTGTCTTAAATGAGAATAATTATCAGAGAGGCAAATGTTCTATAAAGTATTAATTTTATTCTACCAATAATATAGCCAAAAATAATGGTCTCACTGACTTCAACCTTTGCCTCCTTCAATCTCATTTACTATAGAGCCCTAGAATTTTCCATTTAAATAAAATCAGATCCATATCACCCAAATACTTTGACTCATTCAGTGGTTCCTACTCTTGAAGGTTTAGTCCGAAGTATCTACCAGCAGATGCCTGACAGGACCTCCACGGCCAGTGCCTTTGGATTACTCCAGCTTCTTTCCCAAGCAAAGCTCTGCTCATGGTAGTTCCTTTCTCTACATATACATGCACATATATCTTATTGAATATAGGCCCATTGGTTTGCTCATATTGTTTTGTCTTAAAAACCTTTCTCACTCTCTTTACTTACTTCCTATTTCATTCTTTAGGACTCAGGCTTCTCCTACTCTACCTCTACCCCAGTCTGATTTAAATAGCCCTCCTTTATTCCCCCATATCCCATGTGCTTTTCTGAGAATGCTGTCTACAGTATAGTACACTAAAATTTGCTCCACTACTGGACTCTAGGCTTTCCTCAGATAAGGGACACACTCTTTTAGTCATCTTGTTTTTGCAGGCTCTAATAAAGCACATGACATATAGCTGGTGCTAAATTAATGTTTGTTGAATTACTGATGGCCCTAGAAGTCATTGAAGCCAAATCTGTTTATTTCATTTTAAAATTCTACTAGAGCCTTAGGCACAGCACTGGGGGGAAAAAATGTAGATAGTGAGAAGATAAAAGGGAAAATAAAACTCACAAAATTGTATACCTCTTCCCTTTGGAAGTTTTTTGAAGCACTGAGATTTTATATATTTCGTAAGATTTTAAAATACTTCAAAACAAGAACTTTGATGCCAGAAATACACTTGGACATGAGAGCAGCTTGCCACTAGCAAGCTCTGCTTAAACCTGTTACATGTACACATTGAAAGTGAATCTAACTCCTTTATGTATCTCCCATCAGATAAAATGCATAGAGAAAAAAAATATGTCAGCAAAAGTTAGAGCTAACCTGCACAAATCTTTTACTGTAGTGAACTCAGGGAGCGACTTTGAAGCAACACATGGTGAAATAGAAATCGTATTTTTCCAGTTCTGCCTACTTCAGAAACCATGAACTCCATCCTTAGGAACAAAATAGAAATTTTGGTGAGAATTAGTAGAGGCAAAGCTGGAACTGGTTAGGAAGATATATAGGTATTTGTTTTAGGAGCTGTTTAGTGAAGTGTTTTGTTTGTTTGTTTTTTAATTTTAAGAAAAATCTAAATCAACTGTTAACATTATTTTTTAATTAAGTGTAAGCAAATGGTGTTCACAGTAAGCAATTTTTTTTGTCCTTTATTTACACCAATAGGCCTATCTAGGAATTTTGACAAATTCATATAGACTTTTACTCATTCAAGTGTTGGCAAAGAAACCAACATCTATACAGTCACACATCGTGTAGCGTGTGGATCCTTTTACCTCAGTGGTCAACATCACTGTAAGTTGTGGGTAAGAGTAATTGGCTGAACATTTCACAAGAAAACGACCTCAACCTCTAGCTAACTGCTGTGGCTCTGAGGCAATTACGTTTTTCCTTTTCAAAGGGAAGCTGCTGCTTCAGCATCTTCTCATAGAACGCCCTGGCACCATTTCAGGCCATGTGTCAGGGGAACCCTTGATCGCATCACAATGACGGAAGCCAAGTGCTGGCCTGCGAGAATTGAGAACTGTTTGTTCACAGAAGATCCTGAGCAGAGCCACGGGGGTTACATAGTTCAAGGGTTCCTTGAAGAAAACCAATGCTGCTGTAGCAGGGGACCTCCAAAGGCTCAAGTTATTTCTCAGTGGCTGTTCGATACATCTCTCATAGTTTTTATGGAATTTATCCAACAGTTGTTGTCTGGGAGTTTTTCTCCCTTTAGTTCCTTGATTTAGCAAGATATTAGACAATTAAATAGAAGAGTTTTCCTATATTTTCAAGTAGTGCCACAGAACACTGCTCTCTGGGGAGAAAAGTATTTTATTAACGAATACAGTATGTGTTCTTGGTAAAATCCAAAATTAAACGAACTCACTGTTTCTGTCTTGCTAGCCGTTGATGACATTTAGGTGTGTTTGGTGTGGTGATTCAGTTTCCTGTAGGATAGCTGGCAACTTCACATTGAGGCTTTTTTAGTAGGGATGAAAAGGTCAGTTACTCAATTTCTTAGAACATTTGGGGTTAAAATTCCTAAAAGTTAAGTTTAATAATGATCCTGAAGAACTGTGGTTAGCCATATTGCTTATAAACCTAGGAATCTGAAAAAAGTAGTATTAGGTCTATGCTGACATCAACAATAATTTTTTATTTGAGCAACAATTTTATAGAACAAACTTCCTTACTGTGTTGTTGGTAATTAGTTTCTTATTGGTTACATGTAGATGTGTTCTGGTTTTGTTTTTTTTTTTTCATTCAGATTTATACAATGCAAGCAGAAGATGTTAGAACTTAAAAATACATGCACATAACACCTTATGATTGCAGCCAAATGTTGACTGTCAAAATAGCTTATCTGTGGTTTGGACATAAAGTAGATCTTCTGACGTATGTTGTCCCTCTTGTTGCTGTACTACCTTCTTAGGAGCAAATCCTGTATTTACATATATATTTTGAAGTATTTAAACTTTCCTAAGTTACATTTCTATTACAATTAAAAATTAAACACTAAAATATATGTGGTCCCACATCCTGCTAGGTCCAAGGCCTGTATTTCTGAAAAGCTTTGAGAAGTTGACGAAGACGGGAGGGGATTACTTACCTGAGAGCTCAGATTTTGGAAGAGTTGGGAGTGCAGGGGAAAGGACGGGTGTGGAGAGGGGATTCCTAGCTTTGGGATGTAACCAGTGACTGGAAAGATATAACCAGTGACAGTAAAAAAGTCCTAGAGCGATGATTTTGCATCTTTAACCCACTGGATGTGCTAACTATGGACAAATGATCCAAAATAAGTTAATTTCCTACATCCCTATGTTATACAGTAGAGGGATGGAAACACAAAGGCAAAACAAGACCATATAGTAGATGTGCTATCATCACAACTAGGTAATGCTATGCTCGCATATGGAAGATATTAAGTACAATGAAAATGTGTTATGGTCATAGGCTTAATTATTGTTTATGATCTTTAGGGTATGAGATTTCAAGGGACTTTCTACATTATGTCTTTGTGTAATGTTTCAGTTTTTATAATCATGTTATATTTTTATATTCTATAACCAAGGAAAGGCTATACAGACAAAATATTTTATACTTACTACTTAAAATTATCATTGAGGTTTTTCCTTTTTTTAGAGAAAAAACTCCAGTCTTAACACTTTAGAACTCACCTGGTAAGATTTAAGCAATTGTTTGCTCACCTCATGCAGGGAAAAAATAAAATAAAGCAGTAGAATAAAAGAGGCAAATTTTAACCCAGAGTTCTCAAAGTGAATAGCAACAGTTCAAGAATCCTTGATAACAATGAGCCACATGGCATATGCAACAAATACTTTGAAAGTTATTGTAACCTTTACAAATTTTATATAAAAACCTATCTGGACGATCCCAGGAGCCTGAGATTCAGTCTGTGAAATTCTTTGTTGGCCACCGATCGATCATTTATGGATCTCAAATTTCAAGGGAGGAATTTCGTCTCCTCCAATACCTGTAGATTCCAAAACAAAGAAAAGCGATCTCACCAACTTCATGTTAACTTTTCAATGTATTATTTCTAATAGAAAATAAAGTTTTATAAGATGCACTCTTGGGAGTTTGGAATTTTTCCCTCCCCTCCGAGAGAGAGGTTTGCTAACGTAGAAAAGTTGTTGCAATAGTTCTGTTCATGAAGAGTGCAGGTGGTCCCCAGGGTCGGCTTTTGTAAGTAGAACTAGCTTTCATATGAAGCCCTTGGATATGGTCTGTTCATTTTCTCGCGTTTGTAGTTTATTCGGCGCATGGTGGATAGAAGCACCCTTCCAGACCTTCTCCCTTGGCATCACAAGACCATCCTGGTCTCTGATTTGCAGTTCCACAGACGCCTGGAGCACGTAGGCAGGACATGTGTAAATTGCCTACACCTTGTGATGCATTCACATGACTGTTCCTTTAAGATAACTCTTAAACAATGCTGAATGTGAAATTACAGCATAGTGTCAAATCTATTAATTCTGAAGCGTTCCGACCCACAACATGGTATGATTTTGTGTGCTCGTTTATGTCCGCCCCAAAATTAAGAGTCTGGTACTGAGCAGGAACTGAGTTGAGTACTGAGTCTAGTCTTCACAGTAATTCTTTTATTCTCACAGCTACCCTGTCGCCTTGAAGTAGGTAAATCCTAAACCCTCAGAAACGAAGCCTCAAAAACCCTAAAACCCAAACCTTCCGAAAAGGTTGCGCGGGATCTGTTTGTGCCGCCCGCCGGGCTCTCGGGCGAAACGGCCCAGGGAGCAGCTGTTGGTGGAGACCATGAGGCTCTGGCAATCCAAGCGACGACGACCGGCAGCGGCTCCGCGGGGCGCTCGGGGTCCCCGCGGGGCAGGTGCGCGGCCGCGCGCGTGCGCGCCAGGAGCCGCCGGAGCCCCGCTGTCCGCGCGACCCCGGGCGGCGGGCGGGCAGCGGGCGCTCCACGCCGGGTTTTCCGCCGCTCCCCTCGCACAGACCGACAGCAGCCCCACAGTCACACTCGCTGGAGCCCGCGCCTCCCCGGCTCGGCTTCAAAGCGAGCGACGCCGGGCTGCGCGGGGGCAAAGCCACGGCGAGGCGGAGGGGCGGCTGGGGCAGAGGCTGCGGGGAAGGACGCGGCAGGGGGCCCAGGCGGGCTGTGGCACTTCGGAATCTCTTCGTAATAAGGGAGCTGAGGAGGGGACAGGCACACCGAGGGGTGTGAGGGGGAGTGTTCCCGGAAAGCCGCGGCGATGGAGCCGCGCTGCGCCCGCCGCCTGAGGAGTTGAGAAAGAAAACAGGAAACGTGGTGGCCGCGCACCCGGCCGCGGCTGATTCATTCGCTTCGAGTGAAGGCTGGGCAGGCGGGGCGCGCGCGGGGCCGCGGCCCGGGGCTGGCCACCAGGGAGATTGGACCGTGGACCAGGCGCTCCCTCCGCGGGGCGGGCTCCCAGGCGCACGCGCCACCCCCTTCGCCATCCTCAAGGACTAGGACTCTGGCCCGCCCCACCGTCTCAAAGTCGCATCGTGGTTTTTTTGTCCGTGTCTCACTGTAAAAGTTGGCTTTGCCGCACGTCGCGCGCCCTCCCTGGACGCTGAACTGAGACGCCAAGCTGGAGAGACCGTGCTTTCCCGAGGCCGGCCGCCCCGCCAGCAGAGCCTCGGCCCCCCTAGCGGTGCCCGGCTCGGCAATATGAAGGAACAGCCCTCATGTGCGGGCACCGGGCATCCGAGCATGGCGGGGTATGGCAGGATGGCCCCCTTTGAACTCGCTGGCGGCCCCGTGAAACGCTTGAGAACTGAGTTCCCTTTTCCCTATCTCTTCGCAGAGGAGGCCTACCAGAAACTGGCCAGCGAGACCCTGGAGGAGCTGGACTGGTGTCTGGACCAGCTAGAGACCCTGCAGACCAGGCACTCCGTCAGTGAGATGGCCTCTAACAAGGTAAGTCCCTGCTATAACCGATGCCCCCTAGGCTGCTGATTCCTTCGCTAGTGAAGCCACCAATCTCCGTGGCCCCAAGAAATAAAGAGATTTATTACACTGCATGTTGGCAGTTTTGCTTTCTCCGAGGGAGGTTCCTGATTCTGTGCCTTCCCTCGCTCTTCCATTCACTCCAAATAAACATTTGGCAAAAGCAACTTTGATAGTTTGATTGCGGTACCCCTAGGACACAGTGAATGTTTTTGGGAGTGGGGAGATGTGGGGGACTCGTAAGTGACACTTTGCCCTTGCAGCAGAAACCCAGTCCGGTCCATTGGTGTTGCATGTTTAAAGGTATTCTTGGGATTCCCAGTTGGAAATAAGAGTTACTGGAGGTCAGTGCAATCTCTTGCATGTCACCACCTTTTATACTCAAACTGAACTTGGAACCTTAACCCACATTTATCTAGGTGTCAGGGTACCCTGTAAAAACTGAGCCTTTATGTGCTCATTGACCATACGTGTCACAAGAAAGTCAACAAAGTTAGAAAATTCATTATGCTCTTTAACTTTGTTTCTTTGAATCTTGAAAAGAAAGTCAGTTTTCTGAGGACGTTTAGTTACAGTGATGCTTCAGTGGGGGCATTTCTGCCTTATATGCCAAAGCACTGGTCTTGGTTTGTTGGAGTTTTGAGGGCTAAGAAGTATCCTTCATCCTGACACAGCCTTCAAGCAAGGTATAGTGTTGTCTGTTTTGCTATAGTTTTTGGAATTCCTGTGTTTTTTTTTTCTTTAGTTGTCTAAGGAAATAATTGAGATTATGTATGTTTTTTATAGTTATTAGCTGAGGGGATAGAAAGGAAGCATGTGAATGCTGGATGCAAATGGCTGAGGGATTCAGCCAGTAAGGACTGGTAGTTTTGTGTGACAATTAGTAACAGTTGCCTGTTAAAGAAATTTAATTTTTGGCTACCTATTGACAAGGTCAGGAAGGTTATATCATTTTACTGTTTATGTTGTGCACCATTTTTTCAACAATTAGAGGTTTTTTTTGTTTTGTTTTTGCTTACTGTAGTTTTTATCCTACCTGTTTTTTTCCCTCCTGCAGATTTAATGATACCATAGCATATCAGCCACTTGTCTTATATGTTGACAGTGCTTATATAAACAGTATTGTTTTTAAGTGAAATGTTACCTTCAAATAAAAAAGACTCTCTACCCACTGTCTGCAGGCACTAACCTACCCATATGCACACTAGTGATCAAATATGAATTTGTTTTTTGTCATCGGGGCCTCATTTCTAACTTTGGCATGGCTCCTCATCAAAATGATTGGTTATTACTCTCTCACTCCTTGCTGTGGCATTAGGTGCCATTGTTCTCATCTGGCTAACAAAGTCTTAGTTCATTGATTGATTTTATAAAATATAAATTGTTCTTTCATAATTTGATTCATAATAGCAGTAGGCATATGCTGAGTATCTCAGTATCTTACATGCTGAAAGGGACCATTCTGCAGTAGGCCTGAGTTCTTAATTCTCGTCTCTGGTTAATTCTGTGTAGTAAAATGAGGAGAACCTGAAAGCACCTAAAGAAATATGCAAGCATTTGCTTATGTTTTTGAGATAATTTAACTGTACTTTTTTAGCAAAATGAACCTGAGAAGCTACAATTACTTTTCTCCAAAATCTATATTATTAACGATGAGCTCTGTCTTTTAATTTATGTTAATGTATTATAAAGGACAACTGTCAAGGAATTAATTTATCTACATTTTAGGATAAAATATAAAACTTTATGTCACAATAATTGCTCAAAATGGTTCCTTTCTTTTGAAGGTGCCACATAAGACAGGGTTTTTATTATTATTATTATTATTATTATTATTATTCATTGTAAAGACCTTTTAATTAGACTTAGCGTTACTTTACAGGTTTAGTGTGGGAAGTGGTTTTATTTGGTTGAAGTGAAATCTAGGTTAAATGAGAAAAGACTTTTTCAAAATGTAGTCACTAGCAGTGTTTATGTCTGTGGTTGCTGACAGAAGACTTATTTTTAATGTTAAAAAATTTACGTCAGATGAAGCTGTTGCTTAAACTTTTAATGTCTAAGCCATTCATTTTTTTTTCGTTTGCTTTAACTCATTCATTTCTGAATGAGTGCTAAGCTCATGTGACTTTTTATTGATGTAAAAGGATTAACATAAAAGGGAAAAAAAAGCACTCTTAGCAAAGGTTGTAAAGTGACCCTTCTACTTGATAACAAGGGTACGAATAAGTCACATCCACATGAGCTGTAAACTGAGTTGCAGCAGCTGATCTAAAGGTCCAGTGAGTGAACCTAAGTCTGAACCGGAATTGTGGCAGCTTGCATCACATGTCCACTGGGTTGTATGATATCTCTCGAGTATGAATGAATAATTCTGAAACATAGCATTTTCATTATTGGTTTTATTATCATCTGTTCTTTTTATGTGTATTCGTTCGAACCAACTGATGTTTTCAGGTTATTTTCTTGTTGCCTTTGAAAAGTCATGACATTTTTCTGTTTTTTTCTCCACTGAGGTTTTAAAAAATATATATATACTCTACAACAATAAAAATACTAGTAGGAGTTGAGGGTTTGTAAGTGATAATATAGAAAACTATACAAATAATCACTATATCTCTATAGTGATTATTGTGGAGATGGATTTGGGTGTCAGGAAGAAGGAAATTGATTCCTCAGATCCATTTAACAAATTGGGTTAACAGATTCTTTATATGTTTTAGAAAATCTTAATGAAAAGAATTAGCAGTTTTTAAATGATGCTTTAGAAGCAACCAGCTATATTTCCTGATTGGTATTGTAATGTGTATAATGCTTATCGATGTTTTAGAGACTGGAAAATTATTGAATTCTTGGCCAAGGCCAGAGTTGGCTGTAACACATGTCAGATGCTTGTACCAAGTAGGGTAAGAGGCTCCAGATGGCATTTAATTTGAGTGGTTAAATCTACAGCACTTACCCTCATAAGCACATTAATTTGCTTGAGATTTGTACAGATTTCCTTTGGAACCTCGTCGCTGTAGCTGAGAGAGGTTTTGGTGAGGTCTCAAAGCTTTTAGAGGCAGCAGACCTGGAAACTGAATCATGATTTTGTTCCTTGCTAGCTGACTTATATCAGAGAAATAAAAATTTTTAGCTTTAATCTCCTTAGCATAAAAGATAGATACAGTAATATCCATTTTGAAAGGTCAGTGCAGGAGTTTGAAAAAGTATGTATAAAACAGCTAGCTAACAAATAGTGTCTGACAATATTGTTGTTCTTGGTATTATTATTTGAGATGTAGTTCAGACTTCATTGGTTGCTTGCTTAGCTAAAATATGTTTTGTTTTGACCATAAATTGTCACTTGTAATTTATGCTTGACATTTTAAGTTTCATGGATTTTAATAATATAATTATTAAATAACTGTCTTTAATGCACATTTTTTATTATAAAAAATGCTTATTATATGTACATGTTCTTGGTATAATATAAACAAACATTCTGAAGTTCTAATTAGAAGTTTAGTCTTTTCTTAAATTCCAGTAACAGAATTCCAGACAGAAGAGCCAAATACTTTTTGTTTTACCTTAAAACTGAAAATACAGTCCTAATCATTATTAGAACATGTAAAGCATAATGTGAGATTGGTGGGCACATTTCCATTCTTTTGTACAGCTAAAATACTTTTTTAGATATTTTTAATGCAGAGTAATTTCACAGTGTTTTGGTCACTTTCTGTGATGGAAAGTCAATTGAGCATTCAAGGAGGCCAGGCAAGGAGTCTAAGCCTCAGGGCTTTCAAGGATTATGCTATGGAACCCTATAACTTTATCCACTTGTGACCTAATAATGCCCATGTCACTAGGCCTTCAGTGTAAGTGCAGTAATGTTTGAAGGAGAAAACAAAACCATTTGATTTCCTCTCAAAATATGCCATTATAAGAATGTATTTTGTTTCTACGCTCTAATTTTTGGCCAGTTTCTTGGCTTGGCATTACTGGAAACTGCCGTGCTTCAAGCTGAAAGTCTGTTTTGAAATTAGTATTCAAGCATCCTCCTAAAAGACCTAAGGTTTTACCCTAGTTCATTCCAGATGTATGTATGCCAGCTTTACATATGTGATCATTTCTATTTTATGGAATTTATTTTGTCTGTCTGTTTGTTTGTTTGTTTTAATAGAAATATCTCTATCATGTTTCTGTTGTTCATAAATCAATTGCTTTTCTGGGGTGCTTTTTCGTAGTGTTTTCATTGTCTGCTCCCCCTGCTGCTTTTTAATAGTCAGTGCATACATAACATGTACTAGAACTTTCTGTGACTCTTGCTACATTTTCTTCTGGGCAAAAGGGGTATTGGAATGAATATAGAATGCTCATAGAAGTGGCTAAATCTTGATATTTCAGCATTATGCAAGTATAACTCTTAGAACAGAAATAAATATTTAACATTTGCTAAGAAGGAAACTGAAGGTAGTTGGAAAAGGCATTCTTATTTTATGGAGAATAAATAGCAAATAGTAGTCATTTTTCTACATTAAAATATTAAAATTTATTGACATAGTCATAAGAGAATTGTTAAGAATTAATCAATGTGCCTGAAGAAAAACTGTAAATTTTAAAAGAAAATATCTTCTATAAGTACAGAAACTCAACTTACTGATGTTTTGAGTTTGCTACCTGCTTTTTCATCCACTTAATAAAAGTAGATTTGGCAAAGATTTATGTAGTTTACATGTAGTGCCATAGTTATTATGAAGAACTGAGAATGCTTGTTTTTATAATCAATGTTAGAAGAAAATATTTTCTATGCTTTTATCTAAAGTAATAACATAAAGAAGGAATGACTTTAACAGAAATTTTTATGTTTCATTGAATAGTAAATCCCTTGACTTTAATAAAACGCTACGGATTAAAACAAATCTTAATTTGTCTCTATTATCATCAACTCAGTTTCTGTACCAATATTAAGTGGCAGTAAACTTAACTATCCCTAACAGTTAACTAGCAAAACTTTTAATTGATTCAATGAGTTAGTTATTACTAGAGAAATTGCTTTCAGTTATTACATTTTGATTTAATTATAGGATAGTGGTAACTTCTTTCTCAGAATGTCATGAACTATGTCCTTTTTTTTTTTTTAAATTTCCAAACAGAAGGCTTGGCTGAGGTAAAATAGAAATTTTCCCAATGTTATGGATAGATTAAGCAATTTTTTTTCGATAGATTAAGCAATTTTTTTTCCCCAAAAGTAAGGATGATAGATAAGATGATACTCACATAGATTGTACCCATTACTAAGATACATATATATGGTGGATGTGAGATGCTATAAATGTCATGATTATCAGTTAAGCCATAAAACATGTAGAATCTGATTTTCTTTTATTCTAAAAGAGACCAACTCTTTAAAACTGCAAGTAGATGGGGCTTATTTTATAATGACACAGCTCTACCAGGGTGGTGGTGCTCTACCTGGCTACTTGAGATAGTTTAATTGGCACTCTTATTCTGAGATCTTTCTAAGAAATAGAGAGATGGATAGCCTTTTATTTGAGTATTTACACTAGTTTTGAAGGACATTTTATGAAGGCCTTTTCCTTTATTAACTCTAGTAGGGATGGGGGTGGAGTAAGTGAGCCTCAATATTTGCTTAAACAACAAACAGTTCTGCTGTGTTCATTAGGAAATTAGTTAAATTGGATTCATCATCAATTACATTGATAATAAGTTTACTATCCTTTACACTTAGAGAATACTTTATCTTTAATGAAGTATTTTTTCTTTATTAGTGTTTATTATTCTGAGTGTTTTGTTATTGTTTCGCTATACTTTATGTACTTTGATGAGTTTGACTGATATTTACTAGTGGCCTGGCATGTACACTAGTAATGCCTGTGGCAGCTTTGTAGAGTAGAAAGAACATAGATGTTTTTTGTCAGGTGAACTTGGTTTCATACTCCAGTTCTGCTGCTCCTACCTAATATTTTGGGCAATATGCCTCACTTTTCTGAATCTCAATTTCTTCATTTATAAACAGGGACAATAAAAGGAAAATAAAGTTGAATGGTTGTTGAGAGCATTAGATATAATGTATGCAAAGCGCAGTTTGGTGAATAGCTCATATTGGGTTTACAATAAGTTACATGTAAATTATTCTGTGCATAGAATATATTGAAAAATAGGAGATTGAGGAAAACCATGTGTCATATACTCTTGCAATTTAAAAACATAATGTTTCTTAGAAGAAAATTTGTGACCTTTATATTCTGTAATAAATAACAGTCTAAATTAGTATTTCTCAAAACTTTCTGTGTACATTCTCATAGCTGCTACATGTCGAATGTTTTTATTTAAAGCGGTTATTTTTTAAATGTAAATACCCACCTGAGTGCTTCATCTTAAACAAAGATATGCATCAAATCACAGATTTGATGTCCTAGTTATGTTTTTTCTAATATACATTAAAGTTAACAAAATGAGAAAATGTGCATCCACACAACCTTAAAGCCTTTTGTTTACCACTCACAGACACCGGGCATACTTTTGGATATACTACTATAAATTGGCAGCAAGAACAATTTTAGGAGTTATTTTTCATTATAAAATTTTGTTTTAAACAACCAGTGGTTTTCCTTCTCTGCGATTAATGAGATCTCCCCACTAGAAGAGAAAATGCTAAATTTCATCACCAGAAATCTCTCATTCATTGACATCCCTCAAGCAAAATGGTCTGTAGATTCAGAGCACCCTCCTATAACCAAACTGCCTGGATTGAATTCACTCTCTCCCTTTTTGAGATGTAAATTGGACAACTTACCTTCTGTGCTTTAGTTTACTCATCTGTTAAATAGTTTCTGTGACAATTTAGTGAAGTAAAAGATAGAAATTATCTAGACAGTCAGGAACATAGTAAGTGCTCAGTAATGTTAAGTCCTTTATTTCTATCTGTAAAGGAATACCATCTGTCTTTTCTTATTTTATTGGGTGAGGGCTAGAGAAGGTGGCTGTCTGCCATTCTGACACCTGTACGTCCAGTGAGCTTTAAAGAGGGAATGGTGGCCTAATGATGCTGACACTAACCAAAGAGGACTGTTGGAATGTTTCATTTGCTCTTCTCCCCATCAGTGATTTTTCAAGCTGTTTACCCTTTGTTCCTTTGTGTAATTTTACAGTACAGACCATCAAAATGGCCTGAAGTTTTATCAGAATATACAGAACTCTGGGAGCTGTTTCTAGGAGAGATATATAAAGCAGTGGAGGATAGTCTAGGCAGTTTTTTTCATAAATGAATGTATCCCTGCTATTCTTTGGAAAGAAACGGAAAGTAACCCAGATGCAGAATCTCTTAATATTTAATGCTAAGAAAAGTATATTAAGGACATAGCCTCCCATTGTACCTCTCAACATCTTAACCATCTAGTATATGTACAGATATTTATTTGCCCTGTTAGCTGAGAGGATCTAAAGCAATGACAGCCCAGTAGCAATGAAGATACCTAGCACCCTCTTCTTGGTTTCTGATATTACTCTCCAATCAGAAGAATCAGGACTCTTCAGAGAAATAGAATATTGTAGAGCCAGGACAGGAAATGAGACTGGATCGTGTTGTAGTGCCAGAAAGTAAAGAAATGCTCAAAGAAACAAAACTCCACATTGATGGGAACATATCAAAGGGACACAATAGTAAACTTGTGGAAAAGCTCCCAGTTACCAAAGCTGGAACTATTTGATCAAGAAAATAAGTGAGTATTGGATTATAACCCAAAGTATAAAGTAAGTATCCATGAATTCATAGTGATATAAACAAATACTTTCTTGAATAAATAATTAAGTGGGGGAGAATAGGCAAATCTCCTGTGCAGAAGAATTACAAATAATTTGTATAGGTACTCCACCCTCAAGGAGGGAGAGCGTAAAACTACCTTCTCCTTAAGTGTGGTATGTGTACATTGACTTCCAAAAAGCACAGTATGAAAAGAGAGAATAGAGTACCTCTATGGTGGAGAAACCTGACAAACGCACACTACCTCAGCCAGGTAATCAAACGCAACATCAGCAGTGATAAGTCGTGATGTATTATGTATTCTCCATATGAGCTGATGAAAATGGTACTTTACATTTGTAGTCTTTCTACCAAAAACACATAATCCCACTCTTATCATAAAGAAAACATCAGATAATTACAAGTTGAGATGTACTCTACAAAATACCTGCCTGATATACCTCAAAACTGTCAAGGTCATCAAAAACAAGGAAAATCTGAGAAACTATCACAGCCAAGAGGAGCCAAAGAGACATAACAACTAAATGTAATGTGTCGTGGATGGTATCCTCCAACAGAAAAAGAACATCGGGTGCAAACTAAGGAAATCTGAATAAAGTGTAGAGTTTAGTTAATAATAATGTATCAATATTGGTGCAGTAATTGTAACAAATGTGCCATACCAATGTAAAATGTTAATAATCCAGAAGCTGGATGTGGGGCATGTGGGAACTCTCTGTACTTACCTTCATAATTTTTCTGCAACTCTAAAACATTTTTAAAACAAAAGTTTTATTAAACAAATGTTAACCATCCTTAAAGCTGGAATTCTACTCTCTCTATGAAGTCTTTTCTGTTCTCTCCTCTCCCATATCTTCCACCCGACTCCCCTGATTGGGTGTAATGCCTTTACTTTTATATTATACATTAGGTTATTAGTCTTATTTCTCCAGCCTCTCTAACATCAGACACAAGGCCTTGTTGAATAGGTGCTCAATGAATATTGGATGAATTGTGTGAATGGTTTTGTGGTGATCCTTGAAATTCAGCTTTAAATGTTTCTGCTCTCAATGCTATAGGAATCATTACTGTTCAATCTCAGGAACTAAGTTTGATTTTACTTAAGGGGGCTTAGAAAATCAAAGTCTTCCTTTAAGTGTAATAGTTTCAATTTTACTGGTTGTCAAACTTTTTGCAAGGGAGTTACTGAACATTTGGTCAAAGAATTAGAAAAATGTATCCTAACTTCTGGATAATATCATTTGAGTAGAAGTGATATGAATTAATAAAATGAAAATAATAAATAAAATGAAAATAATAAATAAAATGAAAATATAACCTGTTCCTGCTTATTCATTATTTGTCTAAGACTCAAGCCTTATGTGTTAGAACTAACAGAAGCAGAAGTGATCATTTGTCTAATTCACCTAGTCTGAGTTGGAAAATGAGGCCCAAAACTTGTCCAGGTCCACCTCTGTAGTTAGAAATCTCCTGACTTCTTATGTAGTTCACTTTCTAGAGTGTCTCTGCATTATTTTGGGTCATCTTCATAGCCTTTATCTCAATTTACATTCATAAATCATGGGTGGAAGATACACTTTTTTTCTTTGTGTAAATGAAACACAAGCCATGTTTCTAATAAGCAGATGGATTCAATAACTGTTCAAATATATAAACAACGAAATTTCTACCATGCGCTAGAAGTATTGATGAAATCTTCTACATGGCTCATAGCCCAAAACCAGTGAGTGTCAATATATCATTTTGTGGTTGGTCACATAAATTAGTACCATATGCATGATGTAAATGTAATGTTAATATAAATGCCACTTCTCACTGTGGGTTGGTAGACTTAGAGTCTACTCATTATAGTTGATGACTTACAAGAAAGGTTCCTTTCTTTCACTGACAAGAATCCCAATCATTTCCCACTTGAAAATCTCAGTTCTGCTTATAGATACTCATCTCTCAGAAATCTTAGCATAGTTTATGCTCAGATTAGTCCACTCATTTAAATTAAGAGTTTATAGTACACAAAAACCATATAGGCCATATCGATAGCCTTAACCTGTTCTCTCTCCTCTGTACTTATTTTAGCAATAACATTCTTATTATAGTTTTATTCCAGCTAAAACTGACATATCAATACTTTCCCTGCTATCCTAGGAAGAAAGGATGTGCTTATTTGCATTGAGTATTAGAGAGTATTCTCTGTAGCTTTACCCAAGGTATGCTTGGGCTCCCATCAGCATCTCTGGTCTGCTGCACTGTAATCCCTATAGTGACAGCCTCTGGTTTTTATTCCTGGCAAGGAGTGTGCTGTGGAGACATAGGCGCCATAATAGGAAACACCTCGGCCTGTCATAAACAGGTCTGGAGAGTAGAAAGCACAGGCCTGACAGGGAAGTGTTATAGCAACCGGGCAAAGATGAGGCTGGCATCATAGAGTAAGTGCAGGCTGCTGTCTGTCATCTCGTTTCAGAGTATGACTGGCGTCTGACTTAAGGCTGCTTTCCATTGTTGGCATAGCAGTGTTTTGGTTGCATTGCTTTTGTTTGAGACTTAAATGTGAATAAAGACATCTTAAACAATACTCTTCAAAGTATTTTAAGAGGATATATCAAAGTGTTTTCCTGTTGTTTTTCTCCTTTAATTCTACCTGATCATTCCAAGCCAAGCTCATTAGGGAGAATGAACAGATATTTCATTGCAGTAGGATATTATTTTTAAAAAATCATATGGAAATAAAATTACTGCATGTCTATTTAAAGAATTATAAATTATACTGAATTATCCAGAATTACAAAGAAAAGAACATTTATTAGTAAAATGACTTTATGTTGTGTATGCCTTTTCATCAAGTTCTAGAAAAGGGGTATATTCTTTGACCAGGAAATGTTCTATTTTGTATTTGCTAGTTTTTTTTAAGCTTGAGAAAAATAATGAACTACAACTTTAATAATGATGGGCATTGTCACAAGAATTTAGGAAGAGGATAAGTTTCAAATTTGTGAAGGCTTTAACAGTTTTTAATAAAGGGGTAGAATTCTTTCATGGGTGCTTTAAATATATACCAGTGTCATTTCATTATTTTCCAGGAAGCCTTATTTCACACACACACACACACAAAATCATTAAAGACCACAAAAGATGAAAAACCCTATTATTCTATAGAGAGTATACAGAAATTAAGATAGATTTAAGAGAACTAAAGTTTTGAATTTTTTGTGTTTGTTGGAGAGATTTGCTCAAAGCCTTTTATAGATTTAGATGTTAAGTGAATATTTGCTGACTTGCCCTTTCTCTCTTTTAGTAAGCACTGATCCTCTTGTATTTTTTTACTTTGAATATTTCAAGTCGATTTCAACAGTATGCTCTGATGAGAATGAAACTAACATCTGTGGTATAAATTTTGATTTTCTGTTTTTTTTGTTTGCTTAATCTTATATTTTCAGTATTGTATCTTAGATCTCCAGGGTGAGTGATAGTTGGTTTTCAAGAAATCATAGGAATATTTTACTAGAAATACAATCATTTCTTTAATATATATCAGGAAATATTTGTTTACAAGAAGATGCTATTTGGCCTAAATCTTAATTTGTCTATAGAGTGTTAATGAGGAATAAAATGACAAAAGGGTACATAGTAGAAGAGACAAAACAGATAAAAATTTGAATCATTACAGACTGAATAATCAGTTTCTATACAAGAGGAACTTGTTCTCTCAAAAGTAGGATTCAGTGGAAAAAGTACTTGTAGCCTTAGTCTTATTTTCAAACATGTTGATATTATTCATGTGATACACATGAACAGTCTTTAACAACTAGTCAGGAAACACCAGTATTTACCTTACTTTCTAATGTAAGGCATGATGCTGGTGTTTTCTCATTCCTCAAACTTTAATTTCTAACTTAGTCCCAGAAACAGTACACTATGTGACCAGTTTGGCCCATTTTTAAAGATGAAAAACTGATGCTCATTTAAACTTGTCCAAGGGCTATATACTTCTTGATACATGTAAAGATAATTATTTTTCTGAATGTAGTATCTGGGGAGAAGACGGAGATATAGAAAAACAAGTGTTTGTTCTCAGGCCACATTTTCAAAATATGTCCTAATAAAATTTTAATTTATTTAGTGAGCACCAGATTCCAAAATTGCAAGAGCAATTTCAGTAAAATATAATCCCCAGCGAGGAATCGATAGTGCAGCTTATTCTGCATTCTTCGTTCTCTGTGTCATGTTAAGATGAGAGCAGAAAGGACCCAGTTCCTAGCTCCTAGGAATAGTTTGATGATGAGACAGCATGCTAGGTTGGGAAGCAACTTAGCAGTCAGGTATTTAACAGGGCATAGATATAAACTAAAGGGTAATGGGCTCAGTGGGATGAGAAGACCAATTGACTAAAGCAGATCTGAGATTCCAAACTGACGGGGGATTGGAGGAGGTGGGTGGGTAGTATTGGAGGGGATAAAGCTTGATCGATAGTGGGGAGGGATGCAGTAGATAGAGAAGGTATAGGATAAACTTGGGGGAAGATGTAAGCAGGTATCAGAATTCTTGAAATGGCCTACTACTATGGGGTTGCCTTGGAGCTCTATTTTCTTGGTAAAGGGAATGGGAAAGGAAAATGGGCTCATGGATAGAGTGAGAAATCAAAATTGAAGGAAAGAGAGGTAGAGAGGAAAACAGGCAGTAAGATGAAGAGGGGGAGGGGTGTAGAAGGAGGAATATCTAAATGGGCTGACCTAGTGTCAGGGCTGTCCTTGGCTGGAGGCAGACTGACCAGTTTATGTCGCTGCCCACTTTCTACCTTAGGGTTAATATGATGAAATCTGGTTGAAATGAACCTTTGAAACAGCCTTGAAGGAAAAAAAAAATCTATTGGTCAGTGTGAGGGTGTGAATGGTTAAGGGAAAACAGTCAGCTGTGGGGTTGAGGGAAGTGGGGAGAACTGATTGGAGATGGGAGATTTATAGACAGTGTACTTCATGAGGCATGAGTCTTTTCTAGCACCAAGAGCCAGCATCACCTCCTCTACCTGTTGTCTCCTCGAGTCATGGCCCAGTAGCAGCATGGGTGGGTTGTCACACTCAGCTGCTGGGCCATCTCTCAGGAACCTGCTGCTTAGGAGTGAGAACATGGGGCAGCAAGTTACACGCTGGAACAGGGTTAGGAGAGACTGTGTCAAAATAAGTATAAGTTGATTCACTGTAGTATTTCGTTAGATGCGAAAAGAGAAAAGTAGAACCGAATAGCCAATAACAAATGTGAACCTTTATCTTGATTCTGCTTTAAATCTTCTAAATTCCAATGAGCTTAACAATTCCTCTTCTGGATATAAAGCCACTCCACACTGGAGTTGTGACTTTGGATAATTAAATTGCCTCAACCTCTCTGAGCCTCTGTTTCTTCTGTATTTCAGAAATAAAAAAATATATATCTTACTTGGTTGTAAGAGAATTAAATGAAAACTTATGTCAACTGCATAGTAAACACACGCATAATAGGTACTGTGACCTATCTTTAGTAGGGATGGGGATTGAAACTATTTTTAAACTTAAAAGATGAACTTTATATGCTGCCATATAGGTAACCCAATGCAACTAGAGCTTGAGTCAACAGGCCTGGACGACAGAGCTCACAGTGTGCGCCTTTGAAATCCTGATACCCAGTCATGGTGATTTATGGGACCTCACTAGCTTGCATATGTGATGGCCCACTGAGTTTGTTTACTTTAGTTTTAGCTTGGTTACCTAGCACTCTATGATAGCATATTTTTATTTATACTCTCAATGACCACTTACTTATGATTACTTTGAAAGAAACATATGAAGGCAGATACAAAAAGAAACTTATGAGAGTTGTGAGGGTCTCATGTATACCTTCATTCCATTTTGTCTAAAAATTGGTGTGCTGCTTACCTGGATAACCTCCGAGACCCCTTCAAATGATTTTTCTGATTCTGTGTAAAATTGAGATTATGATTATTAACAAAGTGTCAAATATCAATATCAGATTTACTAGGTGCCTCTTGTTGGGGAAAAGAAACAAGAACCTTTCACCATTGTGCAGATTTAAAATGACAGTCCAGCTGAGAATCAGAGGAATGAGTGAAATGACCTTGAACCCAGGTCCAGCGCATGATGAAGTCTTAGTCATGGATCTTAGTCACGGATCTGACACTAGCCATAGCCAGAGGGAGAAGAAATTCCCTAGCAGTGTAGTCGTTATAAGAGTTGAAAATGAGTCATCAAATAGGTGATTGATCCCTTTCCATTTTCCACTGCTGTCAGCCACTTCGCAGAGAAAGGAAACTTTGGTACTCTTAGTAAAAGTGGTTTTTTGTTTGTTTGTTTTTAATT
Organism: Pteropus vampyrus; assembly: GCF_000151845.1. Lineage (NCBI taxonomy): Eukaryota > Metazoa > Chordata > Mammalia > Chiroptera > Pteropodidae > Pteropus > Pteropus vampyrus. The sequence continues at coordinate 1,071,027 of NW_011888962.1, forward strand.
CCAGAAGTCCTTAGAGGTGAATGAGATTTATGAGATCAACCTGTTCACCTCTTTCATTTTACAGATGAGGCGAGAAGGCACAGGAAAGTTAAAGTGACCCAGAACAAAATAGTCCTGTGTTACTCTTGTCAAGGCTTTTATCTTATGAAGAATAAAAATATTTTGTTGCTAGACATGACCCTGATTTCAGTCTTTTAGTGACATCATCATTTTTGAATGAAAGTTTTAGCCTGGTGTGTCTTTATTATTTGTATTTGACCCTTGACTATTTTCTAGACCAGGTACC
>NW_011888962.1:1071362-1117400 GCF_000151845.1 Pteropus vampyrus
CCAGTCATGGTGATTTATGGGACCTCACTAGCTTGCATATGTGATGGCCCACTGAGTTTGTTTACTTTAGTTTTAGCTTGGTTACCTAGCACTCTATGATAGCATATTTTTATTTATACTCTCAATGACCACTTACTTATGATTACTTTGAAAGAAACATATGAAGGCAGATACAAAAAGAAACTTATGAGAGTTGTGAGGGTCTCATGTATACCTTCATTCCATTTTGTCTAAAAATTGGTGTGCTGCTTACCTGGATAACCTCCGAGACCCCTTCAAATGATTTTTCTGATTCTGTGTAAAATTGAGATTATGATTATTAACAAAGTGTCAAATATCAATATCAGATTTACTAGGTGCCTCTTGTTGGGGAAAAGAAACAAGAACCTTTCACCATTGTGCAGATTTAAAATGACAGTCCAGCTGAGAATCAGAGGAATGAGTGAAATGACCTTGAACCCAGGTCCAGCGCATGATGAAGTCTTAGTCATGGATCTTAGTCACGGATCTGACACTAGCCATAGCCAGAGGGAGAAGAAATTCCCTAGCAGTGTAGTCGTTATAAGAGTTGAAAATGAGTCATCAAATAGGTGATTGATCCCTTTCCATTTTCCACTGCTGTCAGCCACTTCGCAGAGAAAGGAAACTTTGGTACTCTTAGTAAAAGTGGTTTTTTGTTTGTTTGTTTTTAATTCCAGAAGTCCTTAGAGGTGAATGAGATTTATGAGATCAACCTGTTCACCTCTTTCATTTTACAGATGAGGCGAGAAGGCACAGGAAAGTTAAAGTGACCCAGAACAAAATAGTCCTGTGTTACTCTTGTCAAGGCTTTTATCTTATGAAGAATAAAAATATTTTGTTGCTAGACATGACCCTGATTTCAGTCTTTTAGTGACATCATCATTTTTGAATGAAAGTTTTAGCCTGGTGTGTCTTTATTATTTGTATTTGACCCTTGACTATTTTCTAGACCAGGTACCGTTTCTATGTGAGAAATAAGTCATTAGGTTTAACCACAGTTCAGTATTCAGGCTTTCACTGAAGGCTTTTGTTTTTGTCTGGTTACTCTAGGACAAGGGTCTCCAATCCCCATGCCGTGGACCGGTACTGGTCCGTGGCCTGTTAGGAACTGGGCTACATAGCAGTATGTGAGTGTCAAGCGAGCGAAGCTTCATCTCTATTTGTAGCTACTCCCCAGTGCTAGCATCACTGCCTCAGCTCCACCTCAAATCATCAGGCATTAGATTCTCATAGGAGCATCTGTCCCTGGTGCCAAAAAGGTTGGAGACTGCTACTCTAGGACATGTATCTGTTCCAAAGGTTTTTATGACAAAATGAGACTTTTATATATGTGTGTTCTTATTCAAACACAGAGATAGGTAGATGGATGAACAGATAAATAGAAAGATAGATGATAGATAGATAGATAGATAGATAGATAGACAGACAGACAGACAGACAGACAGACAGACATAGGCAGGCAGACAGACATGAAAGCATATAGATTTATACACTGAATATATAGCTGCCATATAGGTAAGCCTGTTGTATGTTAATGAATGACAAAGTAATTCATTGTATTGTGGTCCTGTAGAGGCATTTAGAGTGTGTTTAACAGTAACAACCAGAGATTAGGATGCATTGCAAAAAAGTGCTACTTAGTCTGGATCTCGAATATTGAGGATTCATATAGGTTGCTAATGAGGGAAGAGATGACATTCTAGAGGCTAGACGAGGCAGAGTAGGATGGGACACTCTTGTGGAGTAAGCTTTATTGTGTATTTGTGGGAGTGGGTGAGTGAGTGGTGGGTGTTCTATATGAGTGAGCCTGCCTGGAACAGAAATCTTATTATAGGAACAGAAGCAGGTATGAGAAATGTAGATTGGGGCTACACTGCAGAGTGCCTTAAATGCAAGACGAAGCCATTGCCCATTACGCTATAAGTCCTGAAGAACCCTTGCTTTTTTTTTTTTTTTTTTTTTTTTTTTTTTAATAAGGAGACTACTACAAGGAAAATAATAGCAAAACAGTTTTAGGAAGATAAATCTAGTGGTGGTATGATGGATAGACCATATTGAGAGGAAATACTGAAAACAGCAAAGATCTGTTAGGGAATTATGCATGTAAGTGTTGAGGAACTGAAATAGATGGGAATGAATAGAATGGGTAGGAGAAAGATGATAAGATATAAAAGACTTGGTGGAAGATACTGCAGCCAGAGGAAAGTACGAAATTCTAAACTCAAATCATAGAAAGGATGCTGGTTGGAAAATCAGGAAGAGAAGCTAGTCTGGGGATGGTAGGGTAGAAGATATGACAGTTAAATTTTTAGACATGAAATTGAAGTGAGATAAGTAGAAATCCCCTGTAGACCTTCAACTGTCAGGACTGTAATTCTGGTGAAAGGACAGGACCTTACCTGGGATTTGCCTGCACAGAGTTAATGGTTACAACCTGAAGACTCATCTGTACAATGGGAATAATAATAGTCCTCATAGGATTGTTGTTAGAGATAAACAAGATAATGCCAGGGAAGTACTCAGCACTATCCTTTGTACATAGTAACTAAGTCACTAAATAAATATTACCTATTATTTTTTTATCCTGGGTTTTAGGGAAAGACAATTTTATGAATTATTAGAACTGGTATTCTCAAAGCTATATTAAAGCCATCTGCTTGGTGGCTTTTCTTAGAACCCCAAATTAAAGTTCATATGTTCTCATTCACTTACTTTTCTGCCCTAGCTGTTATAGGGGAAAGTGATTAGCAAGCTATAATTATTCATGTTTAACTGTTGTTCACTATTTATAAGACCTAGAGTGTTTTTGTTTTTGTTTGGGTTTTTTATTTGTTTGTTTTGTTTTTGTTTTACCTAAATGGTTAAGGGTATTAATTACTATTGTGTTTGTTGCAACTTCTATACTAAAATCTCTGAGCCACATTTGTTTTCATTTGCTGTGTCCAGAGTGAAATCAATTTCCGAGGGTTTATAAAGAATTTTTGAAGAATGGTATTAGGTCAGTGCAAGCTAATGGTCATTAATATAGCTAGCTCAGTATTAGCTCAGTGTTTTAAAACTGCATTCACCCAAAGTGAAAGAAATTTACATAACAATGGAAGAAATCCAGGAGAGGTGGACTATTAAATATAAGGAGTTGTAGGACTCCTCTCTGAGTAGACGTTTGGACTAAATGTCTTTACAGAACTTTCAACTTGAACATATTTCACAATATCAAAGAATTGTAGTATGACAATCCCATTCTTTCTAATGTGTGATTGACTTGCTGTCTCACAGGGTGTTAGATTCACATTTGGAAGGTCAAGTAAAGCAGGGTTTTTTGTTTGTTTTAGTTTGTATTTTTTATTTTGTTTTTCTCTATCATCTTTATTCTCAGAAGCAAAATGTTTATGTTCTCCCATTTAAGAATGTAAATATAATCAGGTATCCTAGAAGAATAAATATCGAGGTGGTTAGCAACCATTTCTTTGAAATGTAAAAAAAAGTGAGTTAATTTTTTAACTATGTTTTCAGGTCCGAGTTTTTTATTAGAAGAAACATATGTGCATCTTATTTTATGGGCAATTAGATAAATCAAATTGGTTTTCCAGTTTTCTGTACCATTAAGTTTAGAGATATAATAAAAACAGTCACACCTAATTTTAAAAATTGTTTAAAAGCAATATTTTTAATAAAAGTGATTGCTATAGAATTAATTATCATTATCTAACCTATGACGTATTTTATGGATAACAATGTGTACTTAAAATATGGCAAGAATTCCCTTTCCAGAAAAATGGCAACATGTATCTAATTTGAATTCCAGAAGAAAATAGAGAGAATGGGGAAGATGAAATATTCTAGAAGTCCAGTAAATCCCAATGAAAAATTTTGAAAAGAAATCCATATCCAGATGTTTCCTAGAGAAACCACAGAAACAAGTAGATCTCGACAGAGCCAGAGAAAAGAGGCAGATTGTCTACAAAGAAACAATAATCAGATTGACAGCTATTTAATTTGTGAAAGGGAGCACGGTGTCATCTGATTGGAAGAAATTAAATTACATCTGAAACTATAGCTGCAAAGGCATCTGGAATATAGAGTTTTTAATCGTCTAGCCTGTGCAACACAAGAAAGCACACTAAAAGGAAGCGGGGTGCCTCCTACACGTGCTTGTTTACCTTCTGTCTCCCATACACTAATATGAAAGCTCCTTCAGAGCAGATGATTTGCTGACTGAAGTACCTGAAACAGTAACTAACACATAGTTTCTGCTAAATAAGTATTTGCTGATTGCAAGAACCATCATTGTACACTTACTGGTACTGAGCTTGATCTCATTGGTCCCAAGTCACCTGTAGGGTTGTACCTACATTTTCCTTTGGAGACTGGAATTCGTTCCTGATGACTGCAGGAATGTCTTTACATTTCTCAAGTCAGTGCATTCTGAGAAAATTATTCCTATTTGTTTGAAATCTCCATAATCATTTTTAGCTAGTATCAATGATTCCAATAGTTTGTGGACAAACCATTGATTGCATAAACTATTGGGTAGATATTATTGCAGGAATCTTAATGCAGTGGTTTTAATCAGATTGTTTTCCTTATAACAAGTTTCATTGTCTCTGGTCACAATATAAATAGCTTAAATTGTTTAAGCTATTTATTATATTAAAAAATATAAATAGCTTACTGTGCTCCTAACATCTCCTTAATACTGGATTACTTTCATTAACTTCAGCTCCCTCTACACAACCTAGAGACCCTTAAGAATTTGCCATATACTGTAGTGTTCATAATAGACAGGGCAAGGTTTGAATTCCGGTGAAGCCAACTAGAGAAACCTATGCTCTATACTCTGGTACTTCTCAGAATTCTCATACTCTACTATTCTATCACTGTTGCAAATGAAAAAAAAAAAAAAAATCTATTATTGCACCTATTTTAATTGTGTTTATGATTGCCTTTAGTAAAATGTTCTTTCATTCCTAAAATGTGCAAATAAGGCATAGTACTTTAATAAAAATATTGCCAACTTGAGTGCTAGATTCTAATTTGGGCTATGTTGTATAATTTTGCTTAGACTTTCACATTACTAATTTGCGATGAAGAAGGGATTTAAAAATAAATTTTCTGCTGAGGGGTCTCGGGCTATTATACAAACATCTTAAAATTTGATGAAAGTGGTCTATCCTAATGTAATGTCATTAGAATATTTGAAAGTTTTGAAAGTACCTACGTATTCAAAACTTATCTTGCAGCTTTCCTTATCCGAGAACGGAGGGTGGGGGAAGGGCAGTAAAATGTCCCTCGACAGCATTCAATTCTTGTTAGCTCTTCCCCAAGTGCTTCCTTTCCTCTTCTATCTGCTTTTGCCCCTCTACAAGCCATCCTCTCCGGAGATTTTTTAAAATGTAAATCCCATCGTGTTACCTTCTGATCAGAACTTTTCAGTGGTTATTTATTACAGTTCTTGGCCTTTAATCCCACACACTCTTGGAGGCTTACAAGGACCCACATGATCTTAACCATGACCTATCCCGAATCTCATTCTATATACCTATTCCCTCATGCTAGCTATATTCCTTCAGCCCTTGCACAGAATGCTCTACCCCATATCTTCTGGTGGGCTCTTTCTAGTCATTAGGGTCTCATCTCAGAGCATTACCTTCTCAGGGCAGCTTTTCCTGAGTATTTAATAGTCCACCCTCACAGTATCATGTTACCCCCTTTGCTTTCCTTCAGCATGTTTGTCACTAAATTTTCGTGTGTGTCTGTCTGTTTTGTTTGTTTGTTTTTTGTCTTTTTTGCCCTAAGAGTCCAAGATTTGCATGAGGAGGAAATGCTTCTGTCTTGTTCCTTACTGTATCCTCCATACTGACACATAATAGCTGTTTAATAAATATTTGTTGAATAAATAAATAATCATTCTGCAAAAATTTATTATGATTCTTAAAGCACATTACTTTCCATAAGAATTTTCAATGAAACCCTAGAATTTTTTTTTTCCTTGACAATAAATGAGAAGGGAACAAAGAGGTAGTAGAATAAGTGTGAGAACTGCTGAATTAAAATTAAAATGGTTATTTATTACAGTTCTTGGCCTTTAATATGCTAATGTACACTATCTCCAAGGTTAGCATGCTACCAAAAGTTTGACACTGTATGTCTTTGAGAATTATCACATGAGACTACTGTTCTTTACAACATATTCTAGGAAACGCTGCCTTTAGACAAAAACCCATCGTAACAGTGAGAAGAAAGGAATACCTTTTTGACTATATGGAAGCTGATCAATACTAACCATAGAATAAAAGGCTACCAATGAAAGATCAGAAAAAAATCAAACCTATGAAAAAGTGACAGAAGGATTCAAAAATGAATATAGCAGTCGAGACTAGTTTTCTACAAGCAGCTCTACCCATTTTATTGAATTTTTAAAATCTTTAACAGCTGGCACAGAACTTGGCCTAAAATGAACATAGGATAAAATAAATATTTGTTGACTATTCAGTGAAGAGTGAATAGAAGTGGCCCCAAATCACTATTTAAATAATTAAATTATGATTTGTTTGTTTGTTTGTTTAAGAAAGCAGGAAAATATCTAAAATATTTTAGGGAACTCTTCATTCCAAAGGATTAAAATGAAAATGATGTTAGTAATAAGAATAGTTCAAATTTTTTTATATTGTCTAAAGGCTTTGCATAATTAGGAATTTACCAGATATTGTATTATTCAAAGCTACATGGACTTTAGGCAAACATATACCTATTTGCCTGGGATATAATGGTGAAGCCCTTTGAAAGGGTAAAAATGTTATTTTACCACATGTAACTATGCTTGAGATTTTTGTTTTTCATTTCTCTTTAGATACAGTTAAGCAAATTTGGAATTAACGTAATTTGACAACATTATCTAATATTTTTTACAGTCAGGATTTGAAGTATAATTTAGATATGGTAAGATGCACTCTTTTTATATATATAGTTGAATGCATTTTGACAAATGTAAACAATTGGATAACTACTACCATAATGTAAATATAGAATATTTCCAACACCCAAAAAGGTTTTTCTTGCTCCTTTTTAGTCATTCCCCTCCCTCTACTCCCAGCCACTGGCAACCAGTGATCTGGTTGTCCCTATAGTTTTGCCTTTCAGAATGTTACATGAATGAGATCATAAAGTATATACAGAGCCTTTTGTAAATAGCATCTTTCACTTTACATATTGCTTTTGAGATTCATCTACTAATAACATGTTGCATGTATTAATAATTTGTTTCTTTTTATTGCGTTCTAGTATTTCATTTTATAGATGTATCACAATTTGTTTATCTATTCACTAGGTGATATCTGGGTGATATTCTCAGGTTTCCGCTGACCTGAGTAGAATTGCTGAAAACATCTGCATATAGGTCTTTGTATGGACATATGATTATATTTCTCTTAGATAAATAATCATATAGTCAGTATGCTTGTTAACTTTATAAGAAAGTGCCAAGCTATTTTCCAAAGTTGCTATACCATTTTGTGTTTCCTCCGGCAATATATAAGAGTTCCATTTGCTGTGCATCTTGGCCAGTATTTTGTATTGTTTGGTTTTTTTTTCATTTTAGCCATTCTAGTAAGCAGATAGTGGCATCATATTTGTTGAAAGGAATATCCTTTCTCCTTTGAAGTGTAGCCCAAATTTTATGACTCAAAACTACTTTAAGATTCATATATAAAAGTGGTATACATAAAAGATTATGTATTTCTAGAAGTATGCATATTTGCATTTTTTTAGTTGGTTTAGAAGACAGGTATTCTTTGTTTAAATTGTTTTCACAAAGCATACCACCACCAAGTACACAGGGAATATCAGTAAATATTTTATGGCAATTAAAATGGCCATCATAAATATAGAAAATTGGTATTAACTTAGGACAGTTTAAGTGAATTGGAGGTCCTAATTTTCTCTATAAGTAGAAAGTCTCCTTTCATACAAGATTATTTTTGTGGGTGCTTCATATATGTGAGATTTATGCACCCATTCATAGCCTTAATTATTCTTCAGTGAAACAAAAGTCCTTGGTAGATATGATAAAGATAGTGATGGTGATGATAATGATGATGATGATGATGGTAGTAGTAGTGGTTTCAGCTAGATTTACTAATTAATTGCAAACAGAAGACTACTGTATATAATTCAAGCTGTATCAAAAAATATAGAATATTATGCTAACTAATGAGAGCTCGTGTAGAAAAGAAGTTTTAATACAGCTATTATCACTCTCATGTTATTTCAGCCTCGAGGAACCTCTCGACAAAAATTAAGTTTCTTATATTGGAATTTCTTTCTCACAAAATGTTACAGCTGTTTCCTCTATTAAATAAAACATTTTTGGTGAAATTTTTTAAACCAGTTTTCATTAGAGAATGATTCTTAGATGATAACTCAGTTTTAAAAAAGTCAACCTGGGATTCCTCTTAATCTCAAGCCTCCATGATATTTGTAAGGTATGTTTTTTGTTTTCTGAAGTATGATGACTCTTCAGGCACCGAGCTGTTCCTTAAATCACATTTGAATCTGTTATCACTAGAGGGCAGTAAACACAAACAGATTTAGTGGATTTACTTGCATTAAGTTTTTGTACTGTATGCATTAATCAAAGGAAGTTTAGCTTTTGTAGCATAAAAATATATTTAAAAATCTGTTATTTAAAATATAAGTTATAAATTAATTCTAGATTATTGTCTGCCTCTAAAACTATTAAGGCAGCTGAAATCAGAAGCACACTGATTTCAGTGTTTTTAGAGACACTGGTATGTTGTAGTTATTGTATTTAGTATCTGAAGTTAAACCTTGCCTCAGAATTCTTCAGGGTGCATTTAGCAATTAGATTTGCTTTTAAGCCGAATAGTATTAGATACGTGTGAGCCCACTTTATAAAGATTTGCTTCTTGATTAGTAACAATGTCTGGAACTTTGATCCCAAGCAGAAAGATATAAAATAAATATAGATTGATTATAGAATAAAATATTTTTCAAAGTTTTATACCAAAAACAATGCTGTTACCAGAAAAATCTCTTAGGTTGGAGAAATTGAAGAGTTAATAAACTAAAATAAGTGAACACTTATTTTAAATAATACTTCTTAAATATTTCAAGCACAGTAATATCATGTACAGCTTAGAATATATTATGTCAATAGACATATCATTTGTAGATGCTAGGCTAAATATAGATTAATACCTGAAATACATTTTTGGCAATTTAGAGTATTTTGAAACCAGACAGCCTGGGTTCAAATCCTGCTCTGATACTTGGCTTTGTGACCTTCAGCAAGACACTTGACCTTCTGAGTTTCAGCTTCCTCATAGTTTGGTTGGTTTGTCTTTTTCTTCCCCTAGTGAAAAATGTCTTATCTCTCTTGACCACTGTTACAAGGTCAATGATGCCAGCATATGTTAATATCTCAATGACTCAGGTCCATCAGCAGAATTTTAAATATCCTGAAATATCTTAAAATAGTCCAGAAAGATTGTTGATTACTTGAGGTATTAGCTAAGGACTAAGAAAATGAAGAATAAAAGAGGAGTGGCATCTACAGATCCCAGGGAGTATTATTAGGAAAAGATATGAAAAGAGAACTAAATGCTAAAAGAATATTTTTTTTTCCTTTTTCAGTACATGCACACACGTTTGTATGTAAAACCATCTGGGCGTTTGAGAGAAGCAGATTACCAGTCAGTAAATCTTCAGTTCTGCCTGTGCGAGGGCATCTGTGTCTTGTTCACATGCACTCCCACATATAAGTAGGTCTCATTTGTCAGGTGAGGCTGCCTGTCTCTGGGCACCAGCTTCCTGCCTGCACTAGTTCAGATCCATGCTGTCCAGAGGTGATAGTAGCAGTGGCTCTTTAATTCAAGAAACTGTGAAGTCAGCATAGGATTAAGGATAGATGAGTCCTCCCCTAAATTCACACTATGTATTACAATTATATGATGAACTGTTCATACACCATGAAGAGCAAAGACTAAACAAGACCTGAACTTGCACCTTAGCCCTGTCACATATAGGGCAAGTTATTGAATATTTAAGAGTTCCTGTCTTTGCACCTCAAAATGGGGATAATATCTATCTTACTGGGATTTTGCAAAGATTAGAGATAAGATATATAAAGCTCTTGGCGCATAGTATGTGCTTAATAAATACTCTACCATACCTGTTACAGTTTTCTCATTAAAATTTTTAGAAGCCAAATCTAACTGTATGAATTGTATCTCTCTGGCCCCATCCAGATTTCTCTTCTGGATTGTCTAGATTCTTCTGCAGGCTGCTACCATGACAATTGGAAAGAGCTTCTAGTCTGTCCCTTATAATGGGAAAAAAATAATATGAATTTTAATTTGGCTCACAGCTTTAATTTTTTTTTTTCTTATTATTATCATCATCATTATCATTGTCATATCACTTCAGCAGATTAGGGATTTACAGTAGGATCTTTTTGTGCTTGTGGTTCACTAACTACTTTGGAAAATGTAAAGAAAGAAGCTATCTTTTTTACCTTAAGCATCTCCACCCTGGTTTAAAAGATACAGTTAAAGCAACTAGAACAGTGATCCTTAACACTGGGGAACATTCAGGAAATTCAGGGTATACTTATTGGGGAGTACTCCTAGCATGTCATGGGCAGAAGGCAGGGCAGCTAAATGTCCTTGAATACATGGGATAGTTCTTAACCAGGGAGGATTGTTCCATGTCCCAGCAACCACTCATGTAGATGAAAAATTCAGTTATGATTATCTGATCCTAGAACACAACTACTTTTTACATATAAAGGTGCATGTACTTTAACCCTTCCTCCCTCCCTCCCTCTCTTACTCTCCCAGTAGCCTCTTTATAAACTTTCTTGGGCTTCCTCATAGCAGAGCTGTCTTAGAATAATTAGACTTTCTTACAGAATGGCTTAGGGATCCCAATAACACATTCAAGGAGACCAAGGTGAAAGCTGCAGGACTTCTCATGACAGCCTCTGCAGTCACACAGCATCACTTGTTGGCTACACAAGCCAGCTCATATTTGATGTAGGAGGCATCTTTGGAGACTAGCTGCAACAGTAACCAGTGTTACAGATGAGAAAACTGAGATACTTAGAGGTGAGATTATATGTTGAGGATTATGCACTAAAGGACTCGGATTCAGAGTCTATGGTCTTAGTACCTGAGTGAACTTGGAAAAAGCATTGTCTCTAGGTCTGTTTATGTGGAAATGAGGGGATCGGAGGAGATGATATGAAGGTACTTTCCATTTCTTTCATCCTTTAAGGCTCTGGATTTAGATGATGGGAGTGGGGATGGAAAGGAACAGACTAAACAGAAAGGCATTTTGTAGAAGATAGAATTTGGTAACAAAGTTGGTGAAGGAGAGAAGTGATGCGGTAGACAGGAAACATGTCGGGGTTACTGAAGGATTCGTTTAGATGATTTATGTTAAACACCTAATAATGGCTGATTCACATGAAACACCTGTCAAATGGTAGGGAAGAGCCGTAAACTTCAGTCTCGGATACTGGAATATGGGCCCACTGACTGAATGGGAATAGTTATAATAAGAACTACTTTAAAAAGAAAAATGAATCCATCTATTTTGAAAAAGTTCAAGATGACAGGCAGGGCATTCGAGAGGGGAGAGGATCATATAGTCATTTGGAAATATGTTACTAAAGTTCAGGTTAGAAATGATCATTGAAGAATGCTGGGACAAGGACAGGGTCTCTATAAACATCACATGTTAAAGAATGAACGGAAGAAGGCAAAAAAGGCATAGTCAGAGAAGTGGGAAGAAAACCAAAGAAGTCGAGGGAGTTGGAAAGAGTGATCAAACAGTGTTGAACACTTTAGAGAAGTTGAGAATGAACGACTAGCGAAAAGAAGGACTTCTTTAGTATTCTTTTGGAGGCAATTTTAGTGCGGTGTTGGGATTTGAGTTCTTTTCATAGAAGATTAAGAGGAATTGAGGAAACAATACAGTAGATGTGAACTGCAGCTGAGGACTTGGACAACAAAAGACCAGTAGAAACTCGAAGAGGCCGAGTATTTCTGGGATGTTCCTCATGAGGACACACTGTCTAAGACAGACAAACCTGATGCAGAAACACTGAGGAGTAACCACGTTACCAAGAAGCATAGAGCAGTAAGTACAAACTTGGAGATAGAGATGAGGTAGAATGGACAGAATTTTGTGCTAAAATAGAGTAAAAGCTAGATAATTATCCACAAGACCTCTTTAGTGTAAAAGTTCCAGAATAATACTATCCCAAACTAAATTAAAAAGATTGTTTTTTTCTCAGAAGAGTTTAGATTTCTTGTTTAACTCTCCTTTTAAAAAATATCTTACTCTCGAGATCAAGTCTGTATTCCTACGAGCCACGCTTATACCTTTCTTAACTTTGTACACAATCATAAAAATGTTCTCTTTTGATCAAAATATAGATCTTGAAATCTATATACAAAATTTCACATTTTTTAATCCTACACAGTGTATTACCTTTCAGTCTATTTTTTCCTCCATTCAGATCTTTAATAAATCGCCCCCACCCTTAGATTTTTAAGGTTATGGCACTCAGGCATATGTAACAATGGAAACAAAAGGAGCCGAAAACAGCCATGGCACGCAGGGGAGGAAATGTATCACTTCTATCTGTGCATCCTGGACATTAATTGTATTGTATAGTCACACTATGCTTTTACGTTGGGTGGATGAAGAACTTCGGCTATATCTGTGTCACCAGGGAAGCCACTCGTTTTGTTTTGGATCTGAGAGAGGGAAGCAATTAAAATGCCTGATTGCCATTTTCAGAGCAGCTTTTATTTTGAAGGAAGAGAAGTCAGAGAATATTAAAATTCATAGAAATGACTCCAAAAGGATTGGTAATCCTTATTTAAGAATGAACTATGCATTTTGAAAAGTTTTATGGCTGTTTTTCATCACTGCGAGAGGGAAGCCCCATTCATCTTTTCATACAGCAGCCTCAGCTGTAGGGATACCATTTTTAAATGGCGTTTACCAGAGGTGAGGATGAGGAAAATGTCCTCAGAGGTTTGCCCTTGCCAACCAATCAAAAAGCACCTAGAGCCTAGTCCATGCCTCCTGATCTGATAGATCCAGGGATAGAATGCAATTGGTGCATAGTTGGGGTTTTATGGGAGGAGTTTCTTGTCACTCTTCCCAGCTTTTCTGCAGTTCCTTATTTGGTAGCTTTTGACAGAACTTGTCTTTCTTGCAGCTAAGCATCTTGGCATAAATTATTCATTAAACCCTGGAGCTCAGGGAGAGAAAGATGCAGACCCTTAGATCTTTAGATATTTCTTTATCACATGAATTTTCTTTATTCAGAATAGTTGAATTCTCTTTCATTCTGGAGTTTTACAAACGGCATGTGTTCAGTGGGAAGACAGCTGGATGCTGGATGGGATCTAATGCAAGGCTTTCTTATGTTTACTTAATTACCAATAATCTTTAAAAACCCACACACCCTGAGGCTTGCGGAGATTGTTAAACTATCGAGGTTTTGAAGATATACATGTTTTAGAACTTACTGTCTCTCTATATAATCAGTTGAAAATGCCTGAAGCAAATTATTTACTGTCAGTGTCTTGGGGCTACATAAAGGTAAGATTTATTTAGCCTTTATAAACTCCTGGTTACTCTGAGTACATAACTGATAGTTTTTAATAAATTACAATGGAGTTAAGCTTTCTAAGCAATCTTTTATTTTTCCTTAGACATAAGTACAGAAGAAATATGTGTTTTTAGTGGTAAGATAAGGAGAAATCGTATAGCTTCTATTAGTTGTAGTTTGCATGATAAAATAATGTTTTAATGTACAGTAGTTCTTCTGTTTGTCATGTATAAATTTGAATTATGCTTGTAAATATCAAGGTAATTAAATAAACTCGTTGGAAATAAGTTATTGGACCAAATTTCTTACACTGGTATATGGGTTCCAGTTAGTATGTAGTACTTAAAGTTTATAAAAATTAATTTGTGGCTCTATCTAAAACTCTGCACTAGTTTAATTTGATGAGGACTATGCTTTTTTCACCTTTGAATATAAAGCTCCAGGTGACATTAAAAATTGACATTACTTGACTTACTTGACTTTTTAAGTGATATAGTATTAAGATAAAAACTTGATTATTTACTTATAAAACTGGAAGAAATTTGTTTCGATGATACTGCTACTTTTGTTAATCTCAAGAAATGAATTAATATACTAAATTTAATAAGATCATGTCCCTGCTTGGCAAGCTTCTTGCATGCCCCGTGGTAATGCTAGCCTGGCGATCCTATCTCTGTTATAGAATCAGGAGGTAGAAAAATCTTTTTCAGTCCTAAATGATGTAACTCTTGAGAAATTGAAACTTATTCTTATATATTTGAGTAAGTCACAATACATTATTTTTAAGAATCCTATTCATTAAGGACTCTCAGATTGAAACATTTTTTTTTTATTTTCTTTGTTTCTGTTTAAGGAAATTTACTCTTTGCTGTCAGATTGACCTGCATTCTAAGAAAACTTATTACAGTTTTAGTTGTTCAAGTAGTTATGATTCCCCACCTCCCGTTAAATTTATGAATGGTCCACAATTTTTGAATTGTTTTTTTAATACAGATTTTAGTTACTTGAATTTTGCTAGCTATTTCTTAAAAAAAATTTTTAAATACAGAAAAGTATAGAGAGTAATAAAGTAATTTCTCATAATGCCCCTAGAATTCATCTCTCAGCTGTCAGACAGCTCATATTTGATGCATTTTTGAAAGGCTTCACAATTCTATTATAATTATGAATAATACCTCTAAGAATCTAAATACAGAAGTGTAGTGCTTATCTTTTTGAGGAAAATTTTTACTGGACAGCCTAGTTTATGTTTTTCATATGATATTGCTAAAAACACATAGGCACAAATATAAGTTATTAAGTCTTATTATACTTGTTAAAGGATTTTTTTTGTTATATACAGCCAATGCAGTACTTATTTTAACTGTGAATGCTGATATCTACCAAGCTTGTAGTGTATCACCGTGCAGCACATTCTAATGATTTTTAACAGGCTGTTGTGGGGGGGAAAGCAAGTATTTTCTTAATGTTTGACCTTTACCACCTTCTTAATTATATACTAGGAGAATATATAATGTACCCAGTAGCACATTGGCATGAATGCAGAAATAAAGGGATTAAATTTTAGAATACTTAAAATTTTTAGTTATTTTATTTTGCTTCCTCAACAGTCTTCAGTGTAGAATTAAAGTTGAGAAACTGGAATTTAAAAAGCAAAATGCAGTATTCATTTTGATTGCATTTTCACTTCGCTTTACACTCTAAACACAGCACATAGACGTTCTGATGCACAATGAGAACAAATGATTTGAAAGCATTAATTTAGAAATCTTTTTTTCTTTGCTGCAACCATAATTCTATATATTATTTCAGACTATTTAGATCAAAACAATCAGAATAACTCATCAACAGAAAATATTTAGAGGTGACTTTTAAAAATATCTAAAAGCTCAATTAAATTGTTCCACATTTTGCAACCAATTCTTTTGAAAAACAGGTCTGTATTTTATCTCTTCTAAATCTCTAAACTGAAAACATAATAGCATTCTATGAAAAAATTTATTTTATTACTTTTTCGAATTATTTTCTCCCTCATGGTAATTTTATATAGTTATCCTAGTAAATGGTAAGTAGTTATCTCAAAATAAGAGAAATTCTGCTTACATTTAAAAATGGTGGTTGAATGTTTTAGTTTATTGTTCTCTAGTATATCCATCTATATATTCCAAAACCAAATTGTAAGATCGACTACAAGTTGAGAAAGAACCGATGGTAATTTTTGTGGTTATTATTTTAGCTTCACTGGACTGAAAGTTTTATATCAATTGCAAAAAAGGAAAGCAATTTTAATTCCTTTTAGAAAATGCCCTTATGTTATAACTTGATCAACTCATTGAAATTTATCTTTGGGAGCTCTCTCTACAACCTTTCCCTTGGGAATAAAGAGGACTGCTTAAAATATTGTGTCTTCTAATTACATTGAAAAGAATTGTTGACTTTCTTGGAGCACCTCAGTAGCCCTGACGGGGAGATAGGTGTGCACTGAAGGGTTTCTCCACCTCACACTTTTGGATTTTGAATAAAGGCAGAAGAATAGTCTGGGAATAATATATGTATATGACACAAAAATAATCAGTGAAATATACAATCTGTCACATATCAGTCTGTACAAACAGAATCCTTTCATTGACATTTTTTGCCTTTATTATGTGTACTAACTGACTATTTTGATGACTTGTATAAGCAAACTGCCGGCAAAATTACCATTCATTCTTTATATTCTTCCAGATAAATCCAATAATTTGTGTAGGGTGTCCACAGGTACTATGCAGTTTTTCTGCTTGAGCATATGGCAACATATTCCTCATACCAGGGTTGCGTACAGGTTAGAAGGTAATTCTGTAGAAGAACTGGGTCCCTGTCTCACTTTTCCAATGGCACTCCCCCGCAAGCTTGCATTGAGTTACGGTGATAGAAATGCGTGGAGGGCAAGTACACAGTGGTTCCTGTATAGACTGTGAAGAGGCTAGGAGTGGCTGAAAGCTTTGCCTATTCCCCAACTTATAAAAAAAAGGCTTTGTCATGACCAGGCAGTTCTTAATAGCAACTGTTAGCTCATAGCACAGACAATTTCAGGTCATAAAGATATTTTATTAAATGTGTGTTTAAAATGTTTAGCAGACTCTTTTGAACGTGTTTTGCCTAAAGATTTTTCTGAGAGTAAATTTTTATTTGTTAAGCAACAATTTACTTACCTTTGGGCCTTGTACATGGTATTATCAGTGTATTTCTGAAGCATAGTGACCATTTCCTTATCTGAATGATATCCTGAATTATTTATCCAGATGAGCAGGGGAGCTAGAAGTTTAGATATGTATTTTTTATGAGCATGAGTATAGTCAGATCTTACATCTGTTTGTCCTACAAGGATAAAAGTCAGCCATCACTAGAAAAGGCCTAGGAAACCAGAAGATAGAAAGAGCTCAGATAATGTTGAGCACCTGCTATGTTCTGAGCTTTACAAATACAATATACTTTCTATTAGGTCATTTAATTAGTTGATAGCCTATAACTCACTCAAGGAAATATAACCTTATGAAAAATGAATAGAAAATGTTTTGAAGACGTATTATAAATGTCTTCATGAGTGTTCCTAGAAGGTCTCAAAATTTATTTTTTCCACAATGGATCATATTTAATGCTAAATGAAAATTAGCAGCAATCCATGATGTATACTGCATGATCCCAATTTTTAAAATATACATCCATATAAATGTTAAAAAAATACATACAAGGAAATACAGCTAATTATGGTTATCTCTGAGTGGTTGGGGGTATAATGATTTCTCATTTTTTCTATGAGCTTTCTACATTTCTATATCACATATGCTTTTGTGATCAGAGACAAATTATAAAAAAGTGCATGAACAAAGAAAGTGAACTTTGTATTCCTGAGTTTGAAAATATGTTTCCTGGACATACAACTTAACGGCCAGAAGAATTTGTATTGGTTATGGCCAATACAATCTTTAGTTTTGGCTACAGGATAATGCTAATATGCATTTATTGTTTCTAATAGTCTATTGAAATGTTTTTATTAATCTCCCTCAATGCTTTGTGGTGATAAATTCTTATACCTAATCTAGTCGATAAGATTGACTTTGGAAGTAATTTGCTAAATTATCTTGAGTTAGAACACCTTGTTATGAATTATGCAGAGAAGTAAGATTTTAAAAATTCTAATTAATTAAATAGTGAGTTAGAATTACATTTTAAACATTACTAAATGATAAAATTACTACTATCTTTTCCCTAGACTTAAATAAAAATTTGTGGTGAAATTCAAAATTTTAAAGGCTACTAAATATTAGAGTAAAATATGACTTTTGGGATCAATATTTAATAGTTTTCTCTATAGAGAAAAAAAGGATCATATCTGTATGTTAAAAGAAATATTAAGGTATATTAAAAGACTTTTATTGGGGCTATTTTGGGACTCAAAGGAAGACACATTAAGAAGCAGTTGATATATGGGAAAGCATAACATCTTTAAGAATTCTGTTTTTGATAATGCTATGAGGTAGTGGTAGCTGAGTTCCAGTGTTTCTTTGGATAAAATAGGTACCATGCCGTCGGTAAAATAAATTGTGAAGTAATGAAGTAGAGTATTGAAAATTGACCTGTTTTGTATTTATGTAACTTGAGGAAATGGATTGGTAAATTCTGTGAATACTGAGAACCAATAAATCTTATAATCCCTATTTGGAAAAAATTTTTAAAAAGAAACATTATATAATATCTGTTCAAATATTTTATTTCTCCATAGTTCTGGAAGACTACTCAAATAAATCTATTCAATTTTGCTTTGGAGTAAAAAATGACATTTTAACCTCTGACTAGTATACATATTTTTTCTGCTAATGACAAATTAATTGATAAAAATATATCATCATGTTTTATTGTGTGGCAGTTCTTTTGTATGCCTATAAATTAGTTTTTTCCCTTTTAAAATACTAATAATGCACCTTATTTGTTTATGCCCTTTCCTCCCTTAATTAATGTCCTTGAGTGTCTAAATCTATTTGTACTAATATAGTAGCCCCTGGCCACATGTCACTATTTAAATTTAAATTAATTAAAATTAACTAAATAAAATTCAAAAATCAGCTTTTCATTTGCACTAGCCATATTTTAAGTGCTTAATAGCCACATGAGGCTAGTGGCCACTGTAATGAACAGCATAGGATATAGACTTTTCCATTGTTGCAGAAATATTAGATGGCAGTGATCAAAGTATCAAGATGGTTTAAAAATTTGGGGGCATCTTGAAATACTGCCATTTGAAACAACATGGATGGAACTTGAGATAATCATGCTAAGTGAAATAAGCCAGACAGAAAAAGTTGAAAACTACGTGATATCACTTATGTGGGATATAAACCTAAAAGCAACAAATGAACAGGACAAACAAACAGAGACTCAGGGACATAGAAATAGACTAGTGGTTACCAGGGAGTGGGGGAAAAGAGGGGAAGGTAGAGGCAGATGGAACAAAAGGGGTCAAATATGTGGTGACAGAAAGAAATCTAACTACGGGAGGTGAACACACAATGTAAATATATATATGTCTTACTGTTCAATTGTACACCTGAAACTTACTGGATTTTGTTAACTAATGTCACCATAATAAAAATTAAAATTAAAAAAATAATAATGGTGATATAAACAGAAAAAGTGAAAACAATCACAGTGAAACTGGATGGGTACTGAAATGGAGCAATATTCACAATAAATTAAGTTTAAAAAGCAAAAGAAAAAATTGGGCATTTTTTTTCTGTATATTAGTGTATGCTTATGCTATTTTACTTACATTTTCTTTTATTATTTCATTTTTTTCTTCTGTTTTCCAGTTTAAAAGGATGCTTAATCGAGAGCTCACCCATCTTTCTGAAATGAGTCGGTCTGGAAATCAAGTGTCAGAGTATATATCAAACACATTCTTAGGTGAGAATAACAATTTAAGTGCAATTTTTAAATTTTTCTTTTGAGTTGTTTGTTTTTAGAGGTGGATTGGGGTGCCAGCTCATTTCGGAAACCAAATAAGTGTTAGGAATTTAACTTGTTTTCATTCATCATATTAATAAATTGATCCTCTAAGCTTTAGAAGCTAAGGTGATAAAGTACATTTTATTTTTTAGCTTCATTCAGGACTTTAGGGATTTTCTGAATATTGCCAGTTTTTCCAAAGTACTAACCTGTAAAATGCATTTCTTAGAGAGATCTATACATGCATTTAACAAATTCTTGTTAAATGCCACCCATTGCTGGGCACTAGATATTTAGTGATAATTTAGAAGTGGTCCCTGCCCTCATTGAGTCCATAGTCTAACAGACACCATGCCTGGTAAACTGGGGAGGCAGATAGATACGACTGCTGAAGATAAGTTTGCTGATGATAATAGCTGAGAGTGTGGTGTACTGGGACAACACTACTCCCACCCCAGTCCCCATCCACAGAAAGAAAATAAGTCAAAATCAGTAATTTGAACATATCCTTGATTTGACTTTCATAACAAAATTATTGAATATCTAATCAGCACATTCACTAAAAAGATATTTATTGAACACACACTGTAAGCAAGGATGAGTTCAAGGAGCTAACTGTCTTGAAATAGGGATGAATGTACTGAGATACCTTGTGTCTTTTATTTGACAAGTTAGCTTTTGTGAATCTCATATTCACTTATCAGATAATATTGGACATCCTCAGTGCTCATCATAAAACCTTGTTACATCATAACCCCCATCTCACTATAGTATAGAAAATGTAAAATAGCAAAATCAATCTAATTCATTTAGATAAGCTGTTTATACTCTAACAGTATGATCCATTTCAGTAAGCTGTTAGGTTCATACACTGTTGCTTTTATATTTGAATGTGAAGTTTCTACCATTTCAAACTAGTATTGAAACTGGAGTCCTTACTTGGCAAGAGCAATTTTGAAACTACTAAGTGAACTTCAAATAGGAATAAAGTTGCACAATTGAAACAACCAACGTGTTTTGCTTTTCCAAAAAAAAAATCTGCTATCATGATAAGTCTTTCAAAAAATTATTAGAACATTCTATCAAAGATGTAACCACTGAATA
The DNA here is from genome assembly GCF_000151845.1 of Pteropus vampyrus. Taxonomy (NCBI): domain Eukaryota; kingdom Metazoa; phylum Chordata; class Mammalia; order Chiroptera; family Pteropodidae; genus Pteropus; species Pteropus vampyrus. Next base: position 1,092,121 of record NW_011888962.1, read on the forward strand.
CATTTAATGTCAATTATTTTGCAGTGGGATTTGTTTACTTAATTTTATGTTTAAGGGTATGAAATTAAGTCGACATCAAGTTGCAAATAATCAACTTCTCTAAAAGAAGCTCTATTTAGAAATATTTCCCAGACCATATAATGAACAATTAAAACCTGGCCGTTATACATGTTATGATTAAAAAACAAAAACAGAATTAATAGTAAATGCAGAACATTTTCTAAATTTTTAAGATAAGCAACATGAAGTGGAAATTCCTTCTCCAACTCAGAAGGAAAAGGAAAAAAAGAAAAGACCAATGTCTCAGATCAGTGGAGTCAAGAAGTTGATGCACAGCTCTAGTTTGACTAATTCAAGCATCCCGAGGTTTGGGGTTAAAACTGAACAAGAAGACGTCCTTGCCAAGGTAAGATAATTTCAAAGATCGTGATCATGAATATGCAACCATGCCGTTTAATGAATTTTGATTCCTTCTCTGTTAAATAGATTAACCAGTTCATTAATTTGTAGGGGTTTTTGTTTGTTTGTTCGTTTATTTGTTTTTAAGATGGGAAAGTACTATATACAGCTCTTTCTAAATTATTTGGGTTTTATTAATTTGTGGATCTCTAGACAGGTGGTCTGGGATATGTGTTCTTCACTTTTTTGCATCTATATATTTGATTTTTTTTTTTTTTAAAGTATTAGAAATCTATCTTCTGGGTTTTAGGAGAATAGGAAGGGATTTTGTGAATAGATTTTATCTAAGAAAGGCTTTGAGATTAATACTGAAAGTATGTAAATATGTTGTATTATCAAAGGTATAAGGTGAGGCAGTTCTATTCGGTTTTCAGTACATTAAAATGAATTTGCCTAAAGTTTGCCTGTACTTTGATGGTGCATCCATTATGTGCACAACGAATCTTTTTTTTTTTTTTTTAAATCTAACAGTCTTTTTATTAAAGTAATTTTAAAATGACCGTGTTCATTTTTTCACGTTGTATTTCCTTTTTCTAATTTTTGAAAAATCTTTCTTTAACTCCAGGAACTAGAAGAGGTGAACAAATGGGGTCTTCATGTTTTCAGAATAGCTGAGTTGTCTGGTAACCGGCCTTTGACTGTTATCATGCACACTATCTTTCAGGTAATGTGGTTAAGTTCTATCACCTTTCTTTATCTAGTGTCTCAATGTCCAGTCAGTGAATCGTGCATGCATCTTATCTTTTTTACTGCTCACTCTCTTTTGTGTATTTTATACTTTTTCTCTTGTTTGTTTCTTTACGAATGGAAAAATAAGGATATAGAAAGATTGAAGTATGGGCAAAATACAAATAAACCAATTTTGTTATTTTTTTCATTTAAGAAAAAAGTATGACAGGATAATTTAATTGATTCATTAAAATAGTTTAAAAATCATCAACATGACCCCAACTCACACAGAGAATGGAATGCTAACTTTAAAAAATGAATAAGCCTCGTTCCTGACTAATCTTAGGATGTAATTTCTTCACTGTTTTGTGTACTGCTCTGTTCTCCATGTATTGGTTTCTCACTCTTATTGAGCTTTTGTCCTAGCTCAGAGTTAGGATTTAAAAGAGAAGTTGAGGACTGGAACGGCAGATTCCAGCCCTAAAGAGTATGTTGAGTTTCAATCAGTGGTACTGGACTGAGGCTGCCTTCATGATCATGGGACACAGAAAGTTTTTATAACCGGCAGTTCATTCTTGATACCATACATTTTGGGTAAAGCACCATTGGACTCCAGAAGGACAACTTAACCCTGGTTTTATCCCTGAAGTGTCTGGATCTTCCCAAAGGTTTTCATTTTCATTAGAAGACATCATAAGGGTGCTGGTTCCATTTCTGGGGGCAACTCTGGGGTGATTTCATTTTTTATTTGTTAGCACAGTCAATAGAAAATATTTTTATGTAAGGATAAACTATTAAAAGGATTTATTTTCCAACAGGAACGAGATTTATTAAAAACATTTAAAATTCCAGTAGACACTTTAATTACATACCTTATGACCCTGGAAGACCATTATCATGCTGACGTGGCCTATCACAACAATATTCATGCTGCAGATGTTGTCCAGTCGACACATGTGTTGTTATCTACACCTGCTTTGGAGGTAAATCTGTTTCTAAACTTTGAGAATACTAACTTTCCACTCATAAAGTTCTCAAACTTTTATATTAAAGGGTATGCAATGCAGAAAATAACTGGCTTCATTGGAAGTATGTCGAGTTACAAAGAAGAAAAATGTAGTGGTAAATAAACAGTAGGGTCTTTGATGATCTTGTCTGTGAAACTTGATCAACGATTTAGGGATTCATCTGTTTATGACACTGCTTCATTGAAATGATCTAATGGACATTCTCTGAAGCACATCTGGCTTATTCATTTTGCTTGTTTTTTTTGGAATTTAGTCTGATGGCTTTTATATTTATAGTTCAAAAGATGATTACTTTATAAAATATAAGCAATGCATTGATATTTTTCATAGACTTTATTAGAAAGAAACACTAATTTTAACAAATCCTAAGTTGTTCCATTAAACGTTTATTAAAGCAATTTGATTTTCTTAATCATTTAGAGAAAGATTCTTTTTTGTTAATATATTTTATAGTTGAGATTGTTTTCATTATAAAATTGTGTTAATACCTCAGCATTTGAGTGAGTGTTTTTCATCTGGAAGTTATTCCTTCCTTTTCTTTCTCCACACCCTAAGGACATTTGGCAATATGTGGAGACAGTTTTGGCTGTCACAACTGGGGCGAGGTACATGCTACTGACATTTCAAGAGTAAAGGCCAAGGATTCTGCTAAAAATCCTACAATGCACAGAACAGCCTTCCATAACAAAGATTATCTGGCCCAAAATATCAATTCTGATGAGATTGAAAAACCTTGTTTTGAATGAAAGAAAAGGAAATAATTGTTTATTATTTTAAAAAAAATAACTTCAGATATTCCTTTTGTAACATTTAAAAAATATAACCAATAGAAAATATTTGAGCATTAGTTGTAATGAAATTAGGTAAAATCATTTTTTTCCAAGCTTACACTTAGAAAATTCATGAATAACTCATTATCTAAAAGACTCTCTTCCTGACTCAATATGATAGTATATTTTAAAGCCTCATTTTGTATTCCATCAAATTCTAGGAAGTAATTTTCCATTTGTTTATATTTTTAATTTGTGTTGTTATAGAATAGTGATGTTATCTATATTGTCTGATTTTTCAGGCTGTGTTTACAGATTTGGAAATTCTTGCAGCAATTTTTGCCAGTGCAATACATGATGTAGATCATCCTGGTGTGTCAAATCAGTTTCTGATCAATACAAGTAAGTGGAGTTAATTTATTTTTGCAGAAGATATTTTTTCTTTCTACATTTTAGAATGAGGGTCTTTATAACCTCAGGGGTTGTTTCCAGAGCCATAACATTCTTTTGAAATTTGTAAATGTTCATTTCCTGAGAGTGTGTGTTAATGTAACTTAGTTCTGAAAATTATCATTATATCCCATGAAGCATATGATGTTTGAAAAACATGCATTTGAGTACTTCTGTAGAAAAAAATATATATCCATCTTAGTAGGCAAGGGTAATCTAAATAAATTTGCCCAAAGATTTAGGTAGTTATATTGTTCCTACTTTTAAATTAAAAAAAAAAAAAAGTTATCAGAATTAATGTTAAACCTTCCTCGCTTTATGTAGATTTTCATTTAATCCTCTGCAGAAGTTGTAACTATTGCCCCCTCCACCACCATAGCCAGCCTTATTCTTTCCTATTTAAAATTCTAATGAGGGCAACAGGAACTTCTCTTTTAACTTTACTTTTTTAACTATTAATTTTTTTCTCACTAGTGAGTGACATTTCACCAAATAAGAAGTCATTGCTAAATTTGGAACTATAAAGAGTGATTATAGAGACTGTTTAATATGGGGCATCTCTGACACATTGCTGCACAGAACACCTCTATAGGGACTATTTAGATAGTGCTTAAGCTGTGCCTTTGCGAGGTTTTAGCTTTACAGAAATTCTATTTTTTTGGTGCTTGATGTTAGTTGGTAAATGATTTAAATGTCCTATTATTTAATTACCTCCCACCATAGTAGATTAATGTTATAAATTTACTTTTATATACAAAAAATTAAAACGAAAAATTATTAAATTGTTAAATTCTTTTTCTTATCTGTTAAGAATATGTCTTTTTTTTTGCCATGAGTGTAGATAATAGCCTTCTCATGCCGTATCGCAATCTAGCTCTAGTAAGTAAGTAGTCTCTCTGTATTCAATATTCATTTCCTTTACTTTGCTGAAGCCAGATTTAAAGGAGAATTTAAATATAGCCTTGCTTTGAGAAAATTAACTCAGATCTTTAGAATATTTAATCTACTTTTATATTTTTTAATAGTCTCTGAGCTACCCTATAACAAAATGCACTTCAGTGACTCATATATAAGAGGGTTTGAAAAGTCATGGATTTCCTAAAGTGTGTAGTTAGCCAAGTACATTTTAGAAGTTTGGTTTATGAACTTATTTATCCAAGATAGGATAACATTTCATGTTCTAACTACCTTATAAAAACCTATAATGGGGTGCTTTCAGGAATCATGAAAGCATTACTAAATATTAACACGTAAACAGTAATACACATTAGGCACAGCTACATGAGTTTGCATTGTGTCAGTGGTTAGGATTAACTGTGTCCTTTCTGAGAAGAGCAGGGAGGTCATATAGCACGATGTACACTAGCACCTTTTGTTAGCCTAGCCTGATTTATTATTTTGATGATTATACATGCCTTACTATGTTCCTCATTTTATACATTTTTAACAAATTCATAAAAATTTTGTTCTATTTTTTGCCTGTAAGAAAGGTATGCATTTTTCCCTTTAAATTACTAAAACCAAAATGCAGACTGGTATGTTTTATTTGCTTCATATTATATATAATACCGTACATTCCCTTATTATTACGTTAGATTTAAAAATAGATTGGGGAAAAAAATAAAAGTGTCTCAGAGGATTATATCGAAGTTCTCTGATAATTTTTTTAAGAAAAAAATGAGGACCATCTCTGTTATTCTTTCTTGTGGACCCTCGAAGGGCAAAGGGGCTTAGATTGGCACTGGGGGACTCTGGTGAGCATCAGGGTACCCGTAGGGTCTAAAATTTAAGCTTAGTCCATACATAAATCTGATGTTTTCCGAAGTTGGAGACCCACTGAGAAAGATAAGGGAGCAATTCAGAGGATTATAAGAACAATGACAGTGGCCAAGAGTGTCTGTTTAAGGTCATTTTGCCAATGACCTGCCCTAGGTGGAAGGATAACTAATTCTGCTTCTGGAATATTTTGTTATTCAGTGATGTTGCAATGATCTCCTTTCTGTGGGACCTCAGCAACACTGGGGGGTTAAGTTCCCAGAGCAGCTTTGGATTGCTAATGTTTTGTTGAAGATATGATGTGATGAGGCCGCGGTATTCCTGAGAGAATGAATCAACATCATCACCTGGTACCTAAAAGTAACCCAGGGTTGATCAGAGCCCCAGGGCATTATGAGAATTACTGCCTTAGTTAGCTTTTGACTAAGGATCACTCCAGCAAGCATTTTATTTTAGGATATAGAAGAGGCTTAGTAGCCAGTAACACAAATAAATTTTAATTTCACAGCATGCTATAACGGAGTCCTTCTAAATAATAAATGGCTTTGTGAAATACTTTATCAAAATTTTAGTTTGCATTAAACTCTTGTTTTGTAGACATTACGTTTATGTTTTCTGTTTCTTTCATGGATTGATTGAGCTTCCGTGGCTCAGACTAACCATACTCGTAGCTCTTACCCTGAAGCTGGTACTGCCAACTTGTCAGAAACCAAAAATTGAATCTGTGCTTTTTGTAAGAAGAAATCCTAAAGACTCCAATCATCAAATTTATAAACCCATGTTTGGGAGGTCACCTGTCCTATTTTAAGGAAGCTGCAGAGGCATCATGAGGTTGCATGGCTTGCATTGGTACAGAGGTACTAGAGCTCACCTGGCTGACTCTGAGTCCAGATATACCTCTGCTTCTTAGGTTTGATGATAGATTCTGTTAATTGTGCCACTTGTGGTAGTTTTAGATGCCAAATGATTTGATACTAATGATACATATACTCATTATAAACATGCTAGAGATTTTGAAAACAAATCATTTATATCTGGCAGAGTTGGTTAAACTTTTATAAGTGATTTAGAGATATGAGTAATCTGAATAAGATTTAAGGAAGTTAAAATTCCAGGTGGGAAGCTATAGAAGTCTTTTGGGGAGGACAATAAATGCATATAAATCCATAAAATATAAATAGCATCATAAAGTTTTGAATATAGCATGCTGGAGGGTATTTATCATAAAAAAAGGCATTTAACTTTAAAGCATTATTTTCTGAGAAAAATAAAGCAGAGTCAAAAGTACAGAATCTATGTACCATTAAATTTTACTTGAAAAATTAGTAATTTTTGTTTATAGCAAAGATGCCTAAGTTTGGGGGAGAAAGATTTACTCACATGAGTCATATGTTTAAAGCAAATGGTTTTCGATTCCAAGAGCAGAGGCATTTCATTGCATTAATGCAGAGCAAGATCTAGCTACCAGTACACATACTTTTTCCTTTTCTAGTCTCATATTACAATAAGCTTTCCATAGCTGTATTTGTGGATTATATAGAATGTTATTTTTCTGTATAAATACTTTCAAAATAAAGATAAATTCATTTTTGTCAAATGTGATTATATAGGAATAAATGCAGGGATCATTATTTTATTCAACAAAAAATTATTGAGAGTGTGTTCTATGTCAGACATTGTTCCAGGCACTGGGAATATGTGAGTACACAAGACAAAGCTCTGGCTCTGAAGAGCTTGACTTGTGCTGGAAAAGACAGACTATAACATGTGAATGTGTGACATCAAATGGCACTAAGTTTAATGGAGAAAAGTAATGCACATGGAGGTCACAGAGCAAATGAACTGAGGGGACGAGCCAGGCCGTTTTAATTCTTTGTCGTTGGCACCTAGATATTAAAAGTACCACTTCAATTCCCCACTTCAGAGAGAAATGTTTTGTTCAGAAGTGCCCAGGAGAAACCAGATAACCAAGCACATTAAATTAATAACTTTTATTTTTCTATAAGGTCTTAAGTGTCTTAGTGGCTTGGGAGGTCTTTGGGAGGGACCATTAAGACTCATACAGATATAATGACAAATAAGTTGAAATGTGATAAATGCCAAATGTTAGTACAAAGTATATAGGAGTTTACAGGAGAAAGTGAGCAATTCTACCTGTGGTAATCAAGAAAGGCTTCATGGAAGAGGTGACTCATACTGTGTCTTGGAAGATGAGGGGGTTTCAACAAAAATGTTTTATAAACTAGCTTCTCTCCTCCTCCGTGCTACTTTGCCTTCTAGCAAAGTTTGAAGGAAACTTTCTGATTATTCCAGAACCTTCAAGAAGTCCACATAGAAGTACAGGATTGTTATCTTTGGAGAAAATCTACTTAGGAACTGCAGAATCTTACCTCCCCTTTAGGTGGGACCATATACCTTTAATCATAAAGAAGAGTGGAAAATTAAATGTCTACCCTCAGAGTTACTTAAATGCTAACATTCATTCATTTAAAAATCAGCAAACACCACCTTTTTGTAACAGCCCCAGATATTAGAGAGGCAGTAGAGGCCCACTTGTCCAACAAGGAGCCATTTCATGGCCTCTCTGGATAGTCTGGTCGCCTCCTGAATGTCAGGAGCTAAGTGCTTTTCTAGTCAGGCTTAGCCACGGCTCCTGGACAGTCTTCCACATGGAAGGCCATCCTGAGGTTGAGTAAATTCAGATTCTTTGTCAACAGCGTTCATACCACATGCCTCTTCCTTCAGGCCACAGCTCCTCATCTTTTCTTCTGCAAGCTCAGTAGCCCCAATTTCTTTCATCTTTCTTCACACGGCATGTAAACTAATTCAGTGTTTGTAAGCCTGAGTCAGTTCTTCTGTTGATTTCCCTTATTACATGCATATTTGCTCCCTTAGAAGAACCCTAATTTGATTAATTAGGCATTATTTCTCCAATCAGAAAACATTATGCTTTCTTTTTGTTATATATAATTTAATATGATTCTGCTATAGAAACAATAATATTGTGTGCTAACATACTTTGTAGTTTAAAATGTTTTATTTCTATTTATTTAACCATCTGTAGATAAGTGTTCATAGTCAGAGGCTATTATAGACTATTTAAAAGTCACCTTGACCAGATACTGACTTTCTAAAAAATGAACACTATTGCTTTATCAAAAAATAAATTTAAAAAGACAATAATACCATATATGCCCACTGCCTGGGTACTATAGACATCTCTGTTCCTGTAGTTTGGGAGCAAAAATTTAGATGTGTAAATTCCTATTTCTATATAGTACTGATAAAAATCATAGGATTTCACAGTGGAAATATGTCTTGAACTTTTCTTCTTCTCCCTAGCTCCTTTAAAATAATCATTGAGTTACATTGGATATTTCTGTCTTAGAAAAGAATATATATTTTCAAATATATTTTCTGTGCATTAGTCAGTAAAAAGATCAAACACATGCACTTTTAGTCTTTACAGTGACTTAAGTGGAAACAGATTAAAGCACCAGTCAATTTTTTTTTTTCTTAATGACTATCGTATAGATCAGGGTCTGCTATTTACAAGAACTAGTAACGAGGCAGGATCTCTCACTGCTAAAATACACAGGTCCCGGGCACTTGTAAGAGAGCAGCAGAATCTTCAGTGTGGAGTTATGCAGGCAGCCTGACATTCACCTCTGTGTGAAGCCTTGACGTGGGAAGGGCAATATGTGTGTATAAAATGACCGCACGATACTTAGAAGAGGAAATGGAAAAATGAATAAAGCTTCAACTTTCAAAGCTATACTGTGGACAGAAATAAGAGTGGCATGAGCAAATCTAATATTGTTTGTGTGTTCCCAACTGTCCCTGTACCCTCTCTGAGTACAAACAATTCTAAGTCACATGATCCTTACAATTATATAAAATGCTGGGTAGGTGGTGCACGGTTTTCAGGAATACAATATCTTATGCTCTGGACATGTCGTAAATGTTAAGAATAATGTCTTTTTTTGCTGAGCTTAAGGAGCTACCCAGATCTAGTGGGGAGATTAAAGATCATCTGGTCCAATTCTTCTTTCACATTGAAAAAGAGAAAGCTGAGGCCCATAGGGCAAACTGCCTAGCCACATGTCAGTAGCATTGGAATTTACTCCCAAGATCCCCATTCCCTTGTTAACACTTGTTGTGTTAACAAGTACATTCTCTCCTAGATGTTGTCATGTAATGGTAAGGACTGCAAAGATGTTTAGGGGAAATTGCATCCTAAACCTAAAGTATCTCAGAGTATGAAGAGTAAGATAAACATGGAATAAATGGCTTTGCCAATCTTCTTGTCTCTTGTCTTTCTTTCCAGACTCTGAACTTGCCTTGATGTACAACGATTCTTCTGTCTTGGAGAACCATCATTTGGCCGTGGGCTTTAAGTTGCTTCAGGAAGAAAACTGTGACATTTTTCAGAATTTGACCAAAAAGCAAAGACAGTCATTAAGGAAAATGGTCATTGACATCGTAAGTAGCTGATGAAAGCAAAAAAAAAGAGAACTATGATGCAAACTGTTTTTTTTTTTAAATGAGAATAAAAATCAGGTAAAAGGAACTGTGTATTTTAAAACCTATTACTGCCTTTTATGTTTGAGAAGCTGCCCCTGCTGCTGTCAGTGATGTTCTGTAATAGGTTTTCTCCTTCTAGCAGTTTGAAGTTGAAAATAATGACAGCTTACCCTCATCATTCTAGTTTTATTTTCTGAACTCCTCTGATATGGTGAGGGCAGAGGAAGATGACTAACAAGAGCAAACGGTGCTGGCCGTAGCTCTAATGGACTTTTTCCATTCAAAAAGTGGGAGGAAAAAATCCCCATCAATAGACAGTGACATTTAGAAACATTTATGACTTTAATATGTTCTCTATGCATATTATTCACAGTGTTATGAGACACAGGAAGATCTCTCACTATCAAATAGTTATTCTGTTAAGCTTTGAATATACAAAGATAAGAATTATCTGTTTTGGATAAGCAGAAATTACCCAGAATATTCTGCTTCTGAAGGATTCTGTGAGCAACCTTGAATCATTTAATCATAGTCTAGTAACCACTTTCTAGTCCAAGGAATGGAAAAAATATGTGATGATATCTTATCCGTGGAGATGCCATCCCTTCTTTTCACCATGGAAGTGGTTCCCAGTGCCTAACATTTCTGCGTAATGCACATGTATATCTATCTGAGCTTTCAGAAAACTTGAGAAACAGACTGCCCCAAGAAGTAGTAAAGAATTTCCATGGACTGCTATTAGATGACATAGTGGTTTTCCATTTTTTTTCTCACATTCTGCCTAATATTTTAATTTGCAAATTCCAACTTTTTTCCTCTGGACTTTCTTAATAAAATACTCTGTCTTTAAGGTACTTGCAACAGACATGTCAAAACACATGAATCTACTGGCTGATTTGAAAACTATGGTCGAAACTAAGAAAGTGACAAGTTCTGGAGTTCTTCTTCTTGATAATTATTCTGATAGGATTCAGGTAAAGCATTATTTGAATTTTCACATGTGTCTGTGTGTGTGGCTTTCGTAAGATGTCTCCTCTCTCCTACCTTATTATTTTAGTAATTATAAGCAGGATTTTGATCCAGATTCTTAATCTTGAGAATTAACCAGACAAAATCCTATTAGTCTTTTCATTTGCATATGTGTTAAAACAAACAAACAAAAAAACCCTAACATCCCACAAAACCAGCTTCTTAAGCAGCTCTGAATTTAACTGTGCACATAAACAATTTTTCTTGATATTTAGATGCAGTAGAGGTGTCATAATTTGGGACTATTTATACAAGTGTGAACCACCCATAGACACATCATGGTTGAGCTGTTTGGAATGAATCTTACACTACATGTATTTTTAAGTATCACAGTCATTCGATGCGAATTTCTAGTAAAAAAAAAAAAAAAAAGCAGGTGCTAAATAGAGAAAGCATTTGTCTGTTTTAGGTCCTCCAGAATATGGTGCATTGTGCAGACCTGAGCAACCCAACAAAGCCTCTCCAGCTGTACCGCCAGTGGACAGACCGCATAATGGAGGAGTTCTTCCGCCAAGGAGACCGCGAGAGGGAACGGGGCATGGAGATAAGCCCCATGTGTGACAAGCACAATGCATCTGTGGAAAAATCACAGGTGATGTACTAAGCATAAAGCTTTCAGAGAGAACAAAACTACAGCTTAAACATTTGATCACTTCTTATCCACATCACACAGTATTTTTGTGTTTTTTTTAAACTAGTACTTTATTTTTTCGATTTCAATTTCACATTAGTGTTTATAAGCCAAAAACTCATGATTCATATTTGTATAGTTATTTATGTGTTCTTATAGCACATAAATTCATTCATTATGACTATATTCACATAGTAGATTCATTCATTCATTATGACTATATTCACATAGTATATTCATTGGCATAGAAATATTTATCTGACTTCATACTTGAATTCAGTTATATGAATTTATATGGAGTATGCCATTATTTCAGTTATCAGGATTCACCTATAAATTGGCTATTCTAAAATAAAAATCCAAGCCTCAAGCCAAGCCCTACCATGTAAACAACTGTAGAGTTTTTATGTTGCAAACATACTATTCAGCTAAGAGTCCTGGAGGCTAATTTTCACAAGCTAAGTAACAATACTTTTATATGGTCCGTTGCCTAAAATAGTGACTATTTTACAAAACTAAGGTTAGTTGTCTTCTGTTCAATGTTATATTTGTAGACCATGTCATATTTTTATGTTTTATGTAAAAATGTATATACATTGATATAAATTAGATAATGCGGAATCTAGTTAACCTTTATTATGATTTCGTCGTTTCAACTCCTGTACTCAAATTGGATTTTTTTTTTAACTAGGTGGGCTTCATAGACTATATTGTTCATCCTCTCTGGGAGACATGGGCAGACCTTGTACATCCCGATGCCCAGGACATTTTGGACACTTTGGAGGACAATCGTGAATGGTACCAGAGCACAATTCCTCAGAGCCCCTCCCCAGCACCTGATGACCAGGAGGAGGGCCGACAGGGTCAAACCGAGAAGTTCCAGTTTGAATTAACTTTAGAAGAAGATGGTGAGTCAGACACCGAAAAGGACAGTGGAAGTCAGGTGGAAGAAGACACTAGTTGCAGCGACTCAAAGACTCTTTGTACTCAAGACTCAGAGTCTACTGAGATTCCACTTGATGACCAGGTCGAAGAAGAGGCAGTAGGGGAAGAGGAAAGCCAGCCCGAAGCCTGTGTAATAGATGATTGTTCTCCTGACACGTAACAGTGCAAAAGACTTTCACGCCTTTTTTTTTTTTTAAGTAGAAAAATTGTTTCCAAAGTGCATGTCACATGCCACAACCATGGTCACACCTCACTGTCATCTGCCAGGACGTTTGTTGAACAAAACTGACCTTGACTACTCAGTCTGGCGCTCAGGAATATTGTAACCAGTTTTTTCACCTCCATGTCATCAGAACAAGGGGGACATCTTCACGAACAGCATTTTAACAAGATTTCAGCTTGGTGGAGCTGACAAAGCAGAGAAAATCAACTCCAAAGTGTTTCAAGAAAGTGTGGCTCATCAAGGCAGCCCAAAAGTTGGTATGATTCGGGGTTTCTTTCGTTTTAGTTGTTTGCAATATTTTCAGCAGAAAGAAGGCATTACACAGAGTGAACTAATGGATGAAACAACAAATGGGTCAAGAACAAGACATGGCATGAATCTGTTACCAGGAGGAAGATGAGCCACAGAAATTGCATAATTTTCTAATTTCAAGTCTTCCTGATACATGACTGAATAGTGTGGTTCAGTGAGCTACACTGGCCTCTACATTTTGTATGATATGTAAAACAGATTTTTTGTAGAGCTTACTTTTATTATTAAATGTATCGAGGTATTATATTTAAAAAACTATGTTCAGAACTTCATCTGCCACTGGTTTTTTTCTAAGGAGTAACTTGCAAGTTTTCAGTACAAATCTGTGCTACACTGGATAAATCTAATTTACGAATTTTACTTGCACCTTATAGTTCACAGCAATTAACTGATTTGTAGTGATTCATTGTTTTATATACCAATGACTTCCATATTTTAAAACAAAAACTAATTTTATGTTGCAGGAAACTCTTTTTGTAGGTCTTCTTTTACTTTGCGTTTTGTTTCACTCTTTTCAGAAAAGCAGAGTTGCTCTCCACTGACATTTTTCTTCATGGTGTGCAAAGTGAATATTTGTTCAGTAATACTTTGATGTGCATTCTGTCTAATGTGTCTTAAGCCTCATGGACACTCAACAATCAGCTGGTGTCGTCTGAAGCAAGTGAGAGATATATAAATACCCAGTAGCTAAAATGGTCAGTCTTTTTTAGATATTTTCCTACTTAGTGTCTTCTGATAACTTTTTGCTATGTCAATAGACCCTCATTTCACAAGTGCATGTCTTTGTAATAACCCACACGTGTCATGCTCATTTTTATTATTTCCATGGTCAGTTATAGTAAGAAAAACTTTTTCCCTTGTGCTGCTTTATTATTTAGCGTGTGTTTGAACCTCTGTCCACATTCACTAGATAAGGTCTTGTCAAACATATCATCACCATTTTGACTGATGAAAAGAAACAGGTAGTCAGGTTAGAGTTAGCATTTATTTCTACAGCAAAGTCATATATAATGACTAGCTTTTACTCTTGATTTACAGAAAAAAATTAACAGCTAGGTAGGCATTTTTAACAATATTAGAATATATTAACCAACACCAGTACAACTGATGCTCATTGGTTTCTATGATTTCACCATGGATTAAGAACTATATGAGGAATATTCTTGAGAAGTGATTTCAAGTGTAGCAACTACCCTTCCTTAAGGCGAAACATACAGGAATTGCTTTATCAGTTATCATTGGTTCATAAGCATTTCTTGTAGAAGAGAACTTTAAATAAATACACTGAGGGGAAGAAGTTGATGATACCACTGGCACGAGAGGTTTGGTAATACAGTGCCATGCTAAAATGGTGGAGAAAAAAATAGAGATCACTCTTGGCTGGATTTAGCACCGAGAACTATATTAAAATTTTAGAGATTAATTCCCAGTATTTACCTTCAATTGGCATGTTGGGGGCATTTGTTTAGTTTGGACTTTCTTCCCATTTCAGCTCTTAATAAAGTATTTACCTCCTCTATGAAGAGTTTGGAGCCCAAATAATCATTTTTCATATCGATATCCAAGAATTGACATAAAGACTAAAAGGGGTATCTGACTAAATGGAAAATAAATAAAACAGTTAAGAAAAAGTGTAGCCCTGAAAAAGAGTTATATTTAGGATGTCACAGGGAGTTCTCTGGGGACTAGTAACTAAGTCATCAGCCAGAGAAATGACCCAAGCTGAAGATAATTTCTATTTTAATGCCCTGATATCCACTGATGCTTAGAACCTTTGATAGGAAAGTGATGTGGCGCTGATCTTTTGCACAGAGCAGAATAGGACTTAACTAATTAATTACCAGATTTCCATCTTCCTCACCTGTAAAAGTCAGAGAAAGATAACTATCTTTCAAATATAGTTCTATGTATGGGCAAGCGGTTTCACAAGAACACTTGGAATCTCGTTTCTGTTTTAATTTTATTTATCCCTAATGGAGGTCTAGAAGAAAAGGCAATCAAGGTTTATTCCTTTCCAAAATATTCTCATTCCCGCTTTTCCCTAATACTTGGTATTTCCCTCACAGAGTGCCTAGAATCTTAATAATGACGAAAAAATTTTTTAAGCAGCAATACGTCACAAATCCAGACCTGAAAGGGTTTATAACTGCACTAAAAAAGAGAGGCTGTTTTTTTTCAATCTGTTGGTTTCGAATGGTTCACATATCGTAAAGCTACCCACCGATGGACAATCAAATTGTAGAAAATGCATAATATGCAAGAGACAGGGACTAATGCACTGTACAATCTGTTTATCCTCTCCCTTCTTTCACCTCTCTCTCTCCTTCTCTCTTGCTCAAGTGTGCTTCAGAATTATACACTGCTTTAAAACATCCTTTTACAAGTGACTTTACGTTTCCTAAAATGCCATAAGAAAATGCAATATCTGGGTACTGTATGGGGAAAAAAAAGTCCAAGTTTGCATAAAACTAAGACATTTCAGCTTGCAAGTTACTAAACATAATAATGCTGTTTTAATTTTATTATCTTTTATGTCGCTTAAAATTCACAAAAAAATAATGTAGATAGAACAAATTGCAGATAAGGAAGAAAACTTGAATGAAATGGATTTCACAGAAAGCTTTATGATAATTTTTGAATGCATTATTTATTTTTTGTGCCATGCATTTTTTTCTCACCAAATGACCTTACCTGTAATACAGTCTTGTTTGTCTGTTTACAACCATGTATTTATTGTAATGTACATACTGTAATGTTAATTGTAAATTATCAGTTCTTATTAAAACATCACCCCACGATGGGATGGTGTTGATATATTTGGAAACTCTTGGTGAGAGAATGAATGGTGTGTATACATACTCCTTGTACATTTTCTTTTCTCCTGTAATATAGTCTTGTCACCTTAGAGCTTGTTTATGGAAGATTCAAGAAAACTATAAAATACATAAAGATATATAAATTTAAAAAACATAGCTGCAGGTCTTTGGTCCCAGGGCTGTGCCTTAACTTTAACCAATATTTTCTTCTGTTTTGCTGCATTTGAAAGTAAGGTAATGGTGGGTCTAGGGCTGGGCATTTTACATCTGAGCTTCAAATTGATTGGTTTTCTGGCAGTAGCTAGATTTTAAAAAACCACAGACAACCTCTGGAAGATTCTGAGACCTTTTTGAAATACAAGCTCTTAAGTACTTCTTGCCATATAGCAGCATTGCATATATGATGATCGTTTTCCCCATCTGTTGATCAAGAGCTACTTGAGTTAGTTATGTTTATTTTCTACTTCCAACACCACTGGGAAAATGTAGTCTTGTCCAGTGATTATAAAGAGTCTTTTTGCTTCTAGAGCATATAAGCAAATAACCTTGATTTGAAACTAGCTCCACAGATCACATGTGTTGGTTAGTCTTTTATTCATCAACTTCCTGTCATGTTAAGAGAATATATAAGGTGAAAAAGGTCATTTTTTTAATCCTGGACTTTTTCTTCAACTAAGATCAATCAAAACTTTTTTTGTATGTTAAGTCCATATGTAGACACAAAGTTTTATATGATGTCAATTCACATAACATAAAGGAGTCACCATTCTCTAGAACTTTTTGCTACTGCAAAACTTATATGGCTACAGAATTTTAAAACTTATATTGCAATAGAATTTTAAAATTTCTCAATGGCCAGCTCCCGAAAGCTATGAGAAATTCCCAGTGAATGTTGTGGAAACCTTCTTTCACTGTTGCCCGGCCCTCAGAAAACATGATTAAGTGGAAGGAGAGATTCTTTTTCTAGGAAAAATGAGCCTCCTATTATTTTGTTTTATTTTTTCGACACAAACTGTAGATTTTAGCAGCCCTGGCCCAAAGGAATTTGATTACTTTTGTTTTAAACAGTACAAAGGGGACACTATAATTATAAAAACATCCTTATTGATTTTAGTTTTTAATTTTATTTCTTTAGATAATGTTTTCAGAGTGGTAAATTGTGTGTGAGCATTACAAATGATGATTCTTTTAGTGGTTTCTTAGCCTCTCTTACAGCCCATGGGGATAGTACTGTACATCAATACCTTCATATGAAATTTTTATATGCAATGAAAATAAAAGCATGGGTTGATTCTGCTTATTTATGACTCAATCTTTTACAAATAAAAAATTACTCATTTTAAATTGTAATTCAGTCAGCACAGGTTTCCAAGAGGGATGAAGATTGTTAAAGTGAAATGATAGTGACGTCATTAGCTAGTAATGATATCTATAATCAAATGAAACAAATTTATCTTTCATTACAAAATTAATCTTGCTATAGAAAAAATTGTCAAAATTATTTAAATGGGCTACAAGATTAATCACAGTATTTTGTAAACAGGCTTAAGAAGGGGACTTCTGTTTAATTGAATATTCTGGTATACTGAAACTTACTCAGACATCCAACATTTATTTGTTGGGTACCTGCTCTGCAAAGTACAGGGTTCTAAAGATTCAGCAGTGAAGAAGACACAGCTTCTGCTTTTGTGAGCTTACAGTCTGGAGGGAACAAAGGCATTAAACAAGTTCATACACGTGCCATCAGTGCACTCTGTACAACGGAGAACCTGTGACTAAGCGGAAGCCTGAACTTGCTGTCTTCCAGAGGGCCAGAGAAGGCTTCCTTCGAAGTGATTTGGGGCTGAGCTCTGAAGAATAGTGAGAGGTAACCAAGCAAAAGGGAGAATTGAAAGGAAGAAGAAGGGGATCCAAATGGGAAACTTCATTTGCAGAAGTCCTGAGGTACAAATGAGCTTGAGACTTCTGGAGAAATGGAAAGAAAGCTCCCCTGCTCCATCACTGATTATTTCTTATCCTGCTTTATTTTCTTTATAATGCTTATCACAAATTGACATATACATATCTTGTCTATCACCCCCACCAGAACATGGCTCCATGAGAGCAAAGTGCTCACTGCTGTATTTCTCACACTTAAAACTATGCCTAGTACTCAGTGCTTAATATTTGTTGAATATATAGCCACCAAATTGATATTGGATATAATTTAATCTGATAAAACATTTTAGGGTCTCAAAGAGGTTTTTAAGTCAATGTCATAAAAATATTCTGGTGTTTTTTTGTTTTGTTTTCGATCTTGCTAAGATCCAAGATAAAGACGAGTTTAAGAGTCTTTGATCATATTGCTAACTAAAAACTGCCTAGTCCTCACAAATTCTTTTTTCTATTTTTTTTTCCTGAATAACAAAAGTTCAGTTGTCATGGTAAGGAGAGTAAATAAATCAGCAAACATTTAATGCAGGTAATCCCCAAACCTTAATTACTAGAATAAGGCTGTAGTAGTAGCCCCCTTATTTGTGATTTTGCTTTCTGCAGTTTATCTGTGGTCAACTGCGGTCTGAAAATATTAAATGGAAAATTCCAGAAATAAACAATTCATCAGTTTTAAATTGCATGCCATTCTGAGTAGTGTGATGAAGTCTCGCGAGTCTCAGTCCTGCCCAGGACGTGAATCCCGTCTCTACGTTGTACACGCTTCCCACCTGGTAGCTGTCTAGGTTATCAGATGATTGCCTGTTGAGTTGTCACAATGCTTGTGTTCAAGTAACCTTTATTTTACTTAATAATGGTCACAAAACCATAAAGTGAGTAAAAAGGTGAAAGTTCTTGGCTTAATAAGGAAAGAAAACAATTGTATGCTGAGGTTGCTAAGATCTGCGGTAAGAACAAATCTATCTGTGAAATTGTGATGAGGGAAAAAGAAATTTGTACTTGTTTTACTGTCACACCTCAAACTGCACAAGTTATAACCATAGTGGATGATAAGTGCTTAGTTAAGGTAGAAAAGATGCTAAATTTATGGGTGGAAGACACGAACAGAGAAGGTGTTTCCAGTGAAGGCAACGTGTTGTGCCAAGAAGCATCGCTGTTTAGATCGACAACCAGTGAGTCAAGATTTGGAAAGGAAGGGACCGCCTGAAATTTTACCTTCCTCTCTCAACCAGGCACTACAGACCCAGGAGAGCTGACTCCGGTAAGAATTCTGACTCTTCTTCGGCTTTTGCCAGTTTTCCTACAATCGCATCTGCAGGGTCCAGAGTGGGATGTAAAGTAGGAAGTGTAGCCCGAGTGTGACCAGAATGTGGCAAGGCTTTCCATTAATTTTAATTTTAGTTTCCTTTTGGCTGTTTAAGGGAATAACTGATAATAGTCTAATGGAGAATCCTTGGGAGTCCCATCAACCCTGGGAGGCCCTCCTTTGAAGGTAGATAAGCCAGCCTTTGAGTTGATGTGGAAGGGTTTGACAAAACCCTTGAAGGCAATCTTTTTTCCCAGTGTCCCCGTTGGGAGCAAATGACATGCAGATTTCTGGGCCAGTGTTTTGATGACAGATTCCTAGGAGGGTAAATTGCGGGAAGCCCAGGTGTTTTAGATTTCTGGCTTTAGAGCTCTTGCAGCTGCCAGATAACTAACTTACTGATCTTTATTTACAGTCTTGTGGTCTTTTCAGAGTGAAAAAGCAATTGAGATAGAGGATTAGTGTGTACTCAGGTAAAGGAAGATAGAAGTAGTAGGAGACAAGTCAGTCTTACTGTCTTCTGTTTTAGGTACTACTTGTGTCATTAAAATTTTTAGTAGCCTTTTGCAATGAATCTTCCAGTAAAGCTATTTTGGAATTTTGAAGGCTTTTGGAGGCTTATGTATTCCGATTAAAATAGATATTCCATTTTTTGTTAAATGAGAACCTTTGCTTTCAAGTGCATGTTTAATTGGAATGTTCCCCATGATAATTCTAGGCCATTGTAATTCTAGGTTGTCTTAGTAAGATTTAGTAAGAACCTCAGTTCTTAGACCTAAAATAAGCAGGTATGCTTTGATGTGGTATGCTCAATTCTCTGAAACTTTAGCTACATCTTGGATCTCATGAAGCCAAACTAATACCTTAGGCAGATGTGCCACTGGGTTGGGGATTTTGTGGTGTTTTACTGTGTACCTTATTGCCAAAAACAGATTAAAAAAAAAAAAAAAACAGAAGACAATGAAGATGATACAAACTTTATGTAACGCTTCATGAAGTGGACAGTCTCCTTTTGATTTGTCAAAGGGACAGAAAACAATAGCTTCCATAGGATAAAGAATAAGGAACAAAGATGAAACAAATAGAAAACACCTGGGTATCTATAATCACACAGTCAACCTGGTTTGGGAGTGAGAAGGCCCAGACTTGGCTGGCTTGGTATTTGGGGATTGACTGACTAAATATATTGCATTTCTGGTCAAGCAGAACATTTACAGAGATCTAAGAGTTATCTGAGTTTCAGTTTGCTGACCTGGCACCTAGAGCAGGAGTAGCTCCATATTGGGCCCAGAAATTTATTTCTACAGTGTTTTCTACATACCCTATAGTGGCTTTTTTTCCTTCTAATATGTTGTCATTCTCTTTTTTACTTTCTGTCTCTCTCACTAGATTGAAAGTTTTTTTTATTTTTTATTTTTTAAGGCAATGTAGTCCTTTTGGCCTGTTTACTAAAGATTTAAATCAGAATATTAATATTTAACTATTCTTTCCCCTCTAACACCAGCACTTCTCAAAATATGGCCCTGGAACTGATATCAGAATCAGCTAGTATCATGTTAGAAATGCAAATTATTAAGCCCCAACTCAGGTCTCGGGAATAAGAATCTCTAGGGGTGGGCCTTAGAATCTCTTTTTAACAAGTCCTCTTGTTACTTTTATGTGCCATAAAGTTTGAGAAAACACCATTCAAAAGCTCATGGAGTTCTTTTTTCCTTGTTTGGTTTTGCAAAACAAAAGTAATAATCTCAACCCTCTTTCTAATTCATTGCATTTAATCAAAGGGATATATGTTACTGTAGGAGTTGTAACAGGTGACCTGATGAGGGCTTATAGCAACTGGAGGAACAGAATCACACATTTGGGCAATTTTCATCAAGCAGGAAAGGAATGATGAAGCCAGCTACTGGCTTCCTTAAGCAGCAGAGGAAACCTAGGATTGACTGTTACCATCATGGCAATCATTAGCATCATATGGGTTTGGGACCCAATATCAACATTGTGGTGGGGCTGGGGGAGAGTTTGCCATACCAACAAGCAATTCTCCAACACCAGCTGGGTGTCCTAAAATTCAATTTAATTCTATTAGTATCAGAATTTATCTGGAGATAACATCAGATTCCATAGATTAAGGTCTCAGTCCTACAAGATTGCTCCCCACCCACACACACTCTTCAAATGACAATGGCAAGCCCATGTTGTCACCTGGGCTACTGACCTATGGGCTATATATTTGGAGGTTCCAGTGACACCCCCTCCTTGGGTTTGATTAATTTGCTAGAGTAGCTCACAGAACTGAAAGATTTTACTTACTAGATTACTGGTTTATTTTAAAACAACATAACTCAGGAACAGCTAGATAAAAGAGAAGCATAGGGCAAGGTGTGGGGAAAAGGCAGAAGCTTCCATGCCCTCTCTAGCTACAACATTCTCCCCCATTCTCTGCAAGTTCACCAAACAGAAATCTCTTCAAATCTCATGTTTTGGGGTTTTTAACGGAGGCCACTTTTCAGAGGAGTTATTGATTAAATCATTGACTTTGGGTAATTGATTCAACTACCAGCCCCTCTCCCATTTATCTCCAGAGGTCAAGGGGGTGAGGACTAAAAGTTTCAACCCTCTAATCACATGGTTGGTTTCCCTGGCAACCAGCCCTCATCCATAGGTGCTTTCCAGTCACCTATTACCATAATCAGACACCTTTATAGCTGTTGTCACCTAGGATATTCCAAGGGTTTTAGGAGCTCTGTATCAGAAACTAGGAAGAAGACCAAATATATATTTCTTATTATAAATCACAATATCACACATCACACGTTGGCATGGGCTAAAGGGTGTAAAGATTAAAATGTCATTCAAAGGACAGAAGAACAACAGAGAATCCCATCTATATTCACCCCAAAAGACCATTAGTGTAATTGGCAGAGACAGTGGGCCTTCACAGTCTTCATGTGCCATTGGGGTGCTCTCAGTCACAGAGTCAAGTGCCCCTCTGCTTTTGTAATTGGGTGAAACCACGACACACAGGGCTTGGTATCTGACATCACAAGGAGTCACCAAAGGGACCAAATGACACAACCCAGCACTTCAGGGGGTTTACTTTGACCCATGGGATTAACTCTGACCAGGTTGATTAATTTTTCTCTCTCCTTGGACTGCTCTGAGGCTTGGTTTTCTCTTGAAGCCCATCAAGACAATGCCTGTGTTTCTATCCAGTGAAAGCCCTACCATCCCTCTAGGGTCTTTGGCTGTTCCTTGTGAGGCAGTAGCCAGTATGGAAACATCACAACACACTGCTTCCCATCTTTCCTATTCTTTTCCTTTCCCTACTTTACTTTCTTCTTTTTGCCTTAATTCTTTTTTTTTCTCATTTCACTGCCTAAAGGTCTGCACCTCTCATAAACTACTATTACTTTAGACTCTGCCTCTGGCTCTGCTTCCTAGAGACACTGAGCTACATGCCATCCTTTACATTCAAAGCAGCAGATGCCAAATTTGAGAATATATGTGCACATGCATTGTGTTTTAAATAGGGCCTTTATAGGCAGAGAGGTGACTTATTTATCTTTCTTTTCCCATGGCTTAGTTCAGTGTCTGACATATAGCAGGTATTCATTAAATAGGAAAAGAATGACAACTGAGTAATTGCCTGAATGAATGAATGAATGAATGAGATCGATGACGAAGAATGAGAGGGTAGGGTGTGAATTAGCCTAGAATGGATTAGAGATAGGATAAACAGGAATTAAGACAAGGGCCAAAGGCAGATGGAGGAGAGTATAGAGGCTAAGTAGAGCTGAAGAAATCAGGCATTCTAACTAGAAACAGAATAGGAGAAGAGTAAGAGAGATTTGGCAACCTTCACCTTCTGGGAAATTATATCAACACCCACTGTGAAAGACATTCAGTTGCCTACTCGGTTATTACCACCCCTCCAGCTGCTTCCTGATAAATTGAAGTTGAAATTTGCTTAGGTCTTGTGAATTCAGGGATGTGGGGGGAGATTCAGCCTCTCCTCAGTCCCACAGGCTGATTCTGAGCCTTTTTTCTAGTCCATCACCTTAACCCACTCGGCCACAACTACACGGTTATGATTCTGAGCCTTTTTTGTCAATTCCTCTGCCCTTGCCAGTGATTAGGTTAGGACAGGCTTATGGGGTTGTAATTCTGGATGAGACGAAGGACACTTCTAAGAATCTACCCCTCCCTTTTACTAAGAAAAAAGGAAGGAACATTGTCTCTTCTGGACTTTGGAAATTGTTCCTGAGGTTGTCATAGTTGGACTATTTTCTTGAGACCATGAAAGAAACTAAGACACAAATACTGGAGATGGCAGAGCAGAAGATAGAACCTCAGTCTTTGAAGATGTTATTGAGCCACTGAAATAATCAACTCTATTTGTAAAGTAATTATGTAAGATAATGACTAGTTCTTATAATTTAAGCGATTTTAATTGCACTTTCTGTTACTTGCCCCTAAAATAATTTTAATACACCCACTATCGGTTCTAACAACCTCCCAGTGAGTCTGGGCTGGGGATGCGGGTGGAAGCACCTGGCACAGTGGAAAGGGTGGGTCTTTGGCCCCAGGTTAGCTGAGTGACCGTAGGCATGTTAATTGATCTCTGAATCCTAACTTTTTAAAATATTTTAAATATGGGAATTAGGATATGAGAATCTGCTCTATATCCTTCACAGTGTTATGAGAGCAAATGAATTGTTAATCTCACTGCAAACTTTGGACAATATTTTTTAAGCTGCAGCCAATGATCCATTAATGGATTGTAAAGGTAAAAGATGGTTTCAATGAGCACTAAAAATGAAAAGAATTAAAGTAGAATAAAAAATATTGCTGTGTACCACACATAAGAGTAAGTTTAATTTTCTGAAATTATGGTTTCATTTATGTGTGTGCATTTGCATGCATGTGTGTATGTGCATAGTTGCCAGATAAAATGTACTTTTTGTTTTACATCATGCACAAAAAAGTTTGTGAAGCATGATTTTAGAACAAACTCCACATCTGAGATGGCTAGAGGAACCTAGGTCTCTCACCAAACCCCACCTTGCCAATTTATTTTACTTTTATGACTCGAAAATGGTTTCTAAAGAGAAATAAAAATTAATCCAAAGGTAGATCTAATGAGAAACATAAAAGGTAGCCCTTGATAGTTTTAGGGTTATATGGTTGACCAACGTTTAAGAAAAGAGCCCAGCAGTGATGTTTCAGATTGCCTGGAGTGGAAAATATAGAAGCAAAGAAATGATATCCGAATGTATTAGTTAGGTTCTCCAGAAAAACAGAACAAATAGGATGGATGGATGAATAGGCAGACAGATAGATGATAGATTATAGATGATAGCTAGATGATGATGATAGATAGATAGATAGATAGATAGATAGATAGATAGATAGATAGACAGACAGACAGACAATAGATAGATGATAGAAAGAAGAATGAGGAGATTTATTACAGAAATTGGCTCATGCACTTACGGAGACCAAGAAATCCCATAATCTGCCATCTGCAAGCTGGCAAACCAGAAAAGCCAGCATTATAAATTCAGTCCCAGTCTGAGGGTCTGAGAATCAGGGGAGCCAATGTTGTAAGTTCCAGTTCAAATTTGAAGGCTCAAGAACCAGAAGCAATGATGTCTAAGGGCAGGGAAGGTGGTTGTCTTATCTCAAGCAGAGAGCAAATTCACCTTTCCTTCACCGTTTGGATCTATGTAGGCCCTCAGTGGATTGATTGAGTGATGCCCAACCACATCGGTGAGGGCAATCTTTTTTACTCAGTCTACTGATTCAAATACTAATCTCTTTCAGAAACACCGTCACAGACACATTCAGACATCCCTTAGCAGCTATTTGGACATTCCTTAGCCCTGCTAAGTTGACACATAAAAACAGCTACCATCATCTGGCTTTTGAGAACCTGTGATGTCCAGAGCTTGGTTCTAAAAGTAGATTAAAGACACAGTATGCCAGGTTATGTATGTGAGAAGACAAAGGCAATGCCAGCAATTGGCCTTTGTGATGCCTCTCAGACTTCAAGAGAAGCTGGGAAATACAGGGCCCTGGGTGAGACATATCTGGCTTCAGATGCATCACCCTGGGCATATTCTTCAGCTAATCTGAACTCTAATTTTCTTTCTTATAAGAGCTACTTCACATGGTTAGTTTATTTATTAACTATTTTTTAAACGTGTAGTAGTAGTAGTACAGATACATTGTTTAAAAAGTGAAAATTTACATGACTCCTTGTCATGTATTAGTCTGCTCAGGATACCAGAACAAAATACCACAGACTAGGTGGCATAAAGAACAGAAATTTATTTTCTTAGAGTTCTGATGACTGAAAGTCGAAGACCAGTGTGTCCACAGGTTTGATTTCTCCTGAGGCCTCTCTTCTT
>NW_011888962.1:1117450-1126662 GCF_000151845.1 Pteropus vampyrus
AGACATATCTGGCTTCAGATGCATCACCCTGGGCATATTCTTCAGCTAATCTGAACTCTAATTTTCTTTCTTATAAGAGCTACTTCACATGGTTATTTTATTTATTAACTATTTTTTAAACGTGTAGTAGTAGTAGTACAGATACATTGTTTAAAAAGTGAAAATTTACATGACTCCTTGTCAAGTATTAGTCTGCTCAGGATACCAGAACAAAATACCGTAGACTAGGTGGCTTAAAGAACAGAAATTTATTTTCTTAGAGTTCTGATGACTGAAAGTCGAAGACCAGTGTGTCCACAGGTTTGATTTCTCCTGAGGCCTCTCTTCTTGGTTTGCAGATGGTCTCTTTCTCCCTGTGTCCTCACATGGTCTTCCCTCTGTGTGCGCATCCCTGGTATCTTTGTGTCCAAATCTCTTCTTATAAGGACACTAGTCAGATTGGATTAAGTCTACCCATATGACCTCGTTTAAACTTGATTACCTCTTTAAAGGCCCTATCTACAAATAAAGTCACATTCTGAGGTATTAGGGGTTAGGGCTTCAACATATAAATTTGAGGAATATACAATTTAGCCCATAACAATCAACAAAAGGAAATTCTTTATCCTACCACTCTACACCCTGAATCTTATTCCTTGAGAGCCTAGGTCTCCTTTTAATTTTGGTTCCTGCATTTACTACCATATTTATAAATGACTAGTTTATGCTACTATTTCTTGCTTTCTGATTTTAGATATAATCTTCTGAGTTTTACTATCATAAATGAGGTTTTACTCTCAGATTTCAACCTCACATGCTTTCTTAAAGTCTTCTACTAGAATTGTATCTTTTCTTTTATTTTTGGTTAAATTATTAAAAAGTTTACATTATAGTTATATAAAAATTGTTTACATCTAATCCATGTAGTTTATTGTAATTACATTTCTATTTTTATATAGCTTTTCTGGAGATAATAATTACTTCCATTTTTATTACCTTAGTTTTCAACATCTTTATCACTATTCATCCCATGTTCTCCATTGAAGCATAAGTCTCATTTTGGTTGAACATATTAAGGAGCACTGGCTTTCATTGTCTTATCTTCCTGCTCTATCTGGGATGGTCATTTTGTAGGCTTATGGCTTTGAGCTCTTGACTGCTTTGTTCTGCATCCTCTGATGAGTTCCTTCCCCTCTTGTGTAATGGATCTTCTGTTTCCTGGGTCCTAATGTTTTTAGTTGTCTTGACTTATCTCTTACTGTGCTTTCTTTAGTGTAGCTCACAGCACTAGTAGTTTCCTGAGAAAGGGTGCATATGTGGTAAATTTTATGACTTGAATATAAAATGCCTTTATTTTACCCTGCTATTTGTATAATTAAGTAGAGAATTCTGGGTTGAAAATAACTTTCTTTCAGATCTTTGCACACTACTGTCTTTCTGATCCTTAACTTTTTTTAACTTATTGGGGTGACATTCGTTAATAAAATTACATATGTTTCAAGTAAATAATCCAATAATACATCATATGTATATTGCATTGTGTGTTTACCACCCAAAGTCAAATCTCCTTTCATCACCATATTTTTGACCCCCTTTACTCTTTTCTACCTCTCCCCTCTCCCCTTCCCTCTGATAACCACTAAACTATTGTCTTTGTCTATGAGTCTGTTCCTTAACTTTTGTTTTAGCGCCTAGTTTTTCTTTTTTCTTTTTTTTTTCATTTTCTTAAAGTTTTAAAAATCCTCTCTTTATCCCATTTTCAACCAATTTTCCTACATTCTGAAAGAACACTCCCACATCCGTAAGTCTCTGGATTCTCTAATTTCTGAGCCTTTCTGGGATTCTACAGAGTAAATCAGCTTATTGATGGGCTTCTCTTACTCTGGGCTTAAGTTTTTGCGAATTTTTCTCTTACGCCTATTACCATTTATTCATCTGCTTTCAGCTTCTACAATGTTGTTGTGTTATCCCTTCTCCCATGCTCTGTCCTTGTGGGCTTATGCCTTTAGAAAAAAATCCTTTTACTTCATTTTTGTTGAGAATTATAATATGCATATTCAACCACCATATTTAAGTGAAAGTTACCCATAGAATTATCATGAAAATTAGAAATATGTATATATACTTAATATATATGTGTGTATATATATTTAAAACCATTTAACATATATAATATATAGCTCTTATGCAGCAGGCACTCAAAAATTAATATTTGTAGGTATATATGTGTCACAGAGGGCTAACAGGGATTTAAACACACTCAGAGATGTATACAACGGTCCAAAGGTGTGGGCCTGCAAGCAATTTTTGCATGAAGACTTATAAGCATCTTAAAAAGATTGAGGCTGGCATGATTTAGTAATTAAGCCTCAATCAAAAGGAGAAGTACTTCCGAACATAACATGGTATCTTCTGTTGCTAGATTCTGCCTTTCCCAGCCCCATGGATTCATGCCTACATTCTGGATAGAGAAAAGACTTTAATTAGGAATTCATCAGACCTTGGTTTTAACTCAATATTTGGCCATAATCTGCTATTCTGCTTCAACCTTCAGAAAGCTCACTTCAAAATTATTTCTGGCATCTGTGAGATCAATGATTAGGTAGTTATGGATGTAATCAATGTGACAGCATCAGGTACATAATCAGGAATGTAATTCAATATTGTGAACACCTCTATATTGTCTTTCCAGTCAAACTTTAGAGATGAAAACTACAATACGTGAGAGTTCTGCCTAATGGGGACTACGGAAAGGTTTTGAATATTAGCTTTTCTTGCTGAAAGGACACTCGGAGAAAGTGCTTCTGGAGTTTGGAGGCACTGGATAGAGACCAGAATTCAAGGCTAGACAAGCTGATTTGCCATTTGCATTCATAAGAGTTCAAAATTAAAACTACGTAAATTATGTAATATTTAGGATTTGCTGTAATGAGAGAAAGTAAAGAATTAAAGGGAAGACACCAAAAGTTAATAAGAAAAGAATCAATATAAAGGAAAATTTCAATCAACCTACAGTATTTCTTGGGCATCTTTTGTGTCAAAATACTAAAGATGTGGCCAGATAGACGAGAAAGAAAGAACAAGGAGGGCATCATACCCTGGAATCCCATGTCATTTGGATAATGAAATAGTATTTTACGGACAACAAATCTGGGCAAAAACCAAGAAGAACAACAGTGGGGCAATGGGGTATGGATTTGTTCATGGTCAAAGATGTGGATAAATTCAATAATTTTGGAATAGAATTAGATGGAAGCAGATGCCTTCCAATTCTAACTGTTAGGAAATTTACAAACAGCCATACTTAGAAGCCAATAGCAGAAAGTGACAGCAACAGAGAACTATAAATTGCAAATGAACTGGGTTTCTTGAATAGTTGGGCAAGCAGGTTACATCTGGGGAAAGCACCAGGTATGTGTAAGCAGAAGGATTCTCCTTTCCATCTTAAATGAGACTTCACCTTAGAAATTAATGGTACTGTTGTTGGCTTCTTGGAAGGCAAAACCGAATGATCCTAATGGTTGAAATGACTTTGAACTTGTACCTAAGTGTAAATTGACCATTTGCCAACAGTTTATGTAGCTGGTAAATTCCCTTGAGATTTTGTTGTGCAGTCTCCCTCCCTCTCCCCACTCCTCTCTCTCCCCCTTCCTCTCTCAGCTCCAGTTCCTCTCAAACAACAGCTGAAAGCATTTATTTTTCTCTGTTATCCATATCCCTTGATTTGTGGCTTCAGTTGCTCTGCTCATTATACTTAATCCTTGCTAATTATTTCCTCATTGGCGATTTTATGAAGTATTTGGTAATATTGTTGTTTGGGGGCGAGGCTTGGGGAGCTGGAGAGCAGTGTTATCATCCTAACTCCATGCTTTTAAATCTAGTTTAGTGACAGTGCACTGGTGGCGGGGGTTGGGGGGGCTTTCTCAGGCTGCTCAAGGACTCATAGAAGTATTTCATTTGTACATACGAGGAATAGGGCTTGCTTTTTAAATAGCTTTTCATTTGGTTTGAAAGAACAGATTCCCACACAATTTTTAAAATGCATGGAAAATCCCTATCATTTTCCTGACTCTTTACCTTCTTCACATGCAGCCCACACAGTTCTTCGCTGTAAGTGAAAGAGGAATTCAGGGAGAGAGGAAAAAGGTAGTAGGTCACAGAAGACATTTTAGGTTCTACAATGACCTTTTATTCTTAACTGCTCTGTATAAGGTATGCCCCTTGGCCAAGGATGGAGGCATAAAGAAATAATGAGTGGGCAGAACCTTTATTCTACAGTAGTATCACCACTCCCACCACCTCCACTGCCATATGATCACATTACACAATCATTTCCTTTTGTTTTCATGAAACACTTATGACGATAAGAGGAATTATAAAAGGAATGTACACTCATGTGGAAAATTTGAATAGAACCATGAAGCATAACAAGGCGGGGAAAAAAATGATTTGGAGTACTACACCCAGAGCCAATCAGTGTTAATATTTTGCTATATTATCAATCAAGAATTTATTTCAAATTCATCAAATTTTTATTGAGTGCTTATGATATACTCAGTATTACTCTAGTGGCTGCAAATACCGAAGTGAACAAACAAGGTCCTTGCTCTTATGAAAACTTGTCTCCTTTCTCCAGTATGTCCACCTCCCTCTGCACTAACACCCTCCACATTCTGTATGTAGCTACAGTTCGACTGCAATCAAGTGTATAACTCTGTCTGACATGTTTCCTGACATTCTTTCTCCTGCAGAATGTGTTTCTGCATTCATAAAAGGCCTACTTTCCTATGGACTTTCTAGGCTGGGTTAGCTGACCATTTTCATATCTTTATATTAAGTTCACCTTTCCTTATCATGCAAAACAATGGACATCCTGTTTTGAAGTAGGGACAGTGTACACATGGGGTTGGTGTGAGCATTTGTTCTGCTGAACGTTTGGCCAACTACAACATCCTTTTGGGACTGACAAGGATTTATGGAGGAGCGCATAACTGACAGATTTTCATCATGCTTTTCTTAAGCAAGCTACTGGACTAGTCCTTAGGCTTCTGTAAGCACCCTTGGCCATGTCTGTTGATGTAGACATGAATTCTTACTGTTTATTTGTTTGTTTATTTCACAAACTTTTATTGAGTGCTAGTCACAGTGCTAGACACTGGGATTACAGATACAAGAAGCAGCAGAAAAACTCTCTCGTAGAGGAAGGATGCCCGATAAGCAATTATAGTGCAGTGTGCTAAGTGCCTTGACAGAGGCTGGTAGGAGAACCAAAGGATGGTTACCCTACTTTGCTGCATTTTGAGGACAGGTAATTCAAGGAAGTGTTTCAGGAGGAGGGGATGTCTGAGCTCTACCTTGAAGCTTGAATAGAAGAAGCAGATGAAAGGTGTGGTAGCAATTTAAGAAGAAACAGCATGTGCAAATGCCAAGGCGCATTAGAAAGCCTGGTGCAGGGAGGAGACAGTAATTGATATTGACTGCATAAGTTTGCAGGGGAGTAAATGGTAAGCAATGAAGCTGGACAAGTGGAATTGACATCAAGTTTGAAAGGCTTGTTTCTGCTATGCTTAAAGGTTTAGCTATTTTCCTGAAGTTATTCAATAGCTATCAAAAGGTTTTTGAAAGCTGCGGC
The DNA here is from genome assembly GCF_000151845.1 of Pteropus vampyrus. Lineage (NCBI taxonomy): Eukaryota > Metazoa > Chordata > Mammalia > Chiroptera > Pteropodidae > Pteropus > Pteropus vampyrus. The sequence continues at coordinate 1,123,062 of NW_011888962.1, forward strand.
AGGTTCAATGCATAGTGTGGAGCAGGCAGGGAAGAGAAAGTTTTTATAGTAATCCAAGTGAGAGATATAGGCCTAGCAGAGATGGAGAAAAGAGAAAAGAGTTGAGAGATGTTAAGGAAAGAGAAGCAACAGAAATTCATGGCTGGCTGAATGCTGGGGATGGGGTCGGGGGAGGGTCAGGATGACTGCCTGGTTTCTGATTAGGTAACTGGTGAGGCCCTCCACTGAAACAGGTGACACTGATGGAGGTATTCATTTAGATTCCAGCTGAGGTTGGAGACATGAATTTGTCAAGAGCCTCAATCAGCACCACGGTATGGCCTTTGCCAGAGATGCTCAGCAGGAGTGGTTCTCTGTGGGAACAGAGAAAGAAGAAGGCTGGGTTAATCCCTGGTTGGTGTTTTCCTAAGCAGAAATAGTGGAAGAATAAAATATCAAGACACTGAAAGTATTGACTACCAGACTGAATAGTTTAGCAGTGAATCGTGATTAAGGCTGAAAGTGACAGCTAAGAGACTATTATATCATAAAGGCCTCTGGTCAACCCCAAGAGCCCCCAGAAGTTATACATCTTTTCCTCTTCCTATTCCAAGAATGAAATCAGCTTTATTCCCCACCTGGTTTGTTAATAGGTGGAGCTCTTTTAAAAGATTTTCTTCTTTAGCTGCATGAAAGTTTTTGTACTGACTTTCGTGGGTTGACATTCTCTCTGGACTATGTAAAGGAAAATTGCAGTTTCGACAGCTCTCATGACCTCCTGATGTAAGTGGCAGCAGGCTTTGCTAAGGTGAAGGCAAGTTTTACCAAATCCAGAGGGAGAGTGGCTTTCTGATGAAGTCAGTAAAAACTAAGCTGGAAATAAGAAGTAAAGCCAGTGGAAACCTCTTGATTTAAAAAAGAAAAGCTCTGTAAATTCCTGTACGTACTCCAGAGAGTCAGACATTTTAGAATCAGGAGAGACTTTATAAGTTTCTCATCTAAATTTCCATCCAAGTTTTCATTTCCAAGTAATGAAGATTTGAGTGTTAGCCTCTGGCTGCATAATCCCAACCACATCCTGTTTCCCTCTGCTCCTTAACTGCAGAGGAAGGAAAAGAGGCTATAGGAAAGGAAGAGGGTCACCATTTGATGGCTACGTTCAGATTTGGGGGGTTAAAATGTAGAGAGGAAGGGATGAGGAGAAAATCGTTTTACGAGTGGAGTTGGTGAAACCGAGGATAATAGGCAGCTCAGTGACATTGGCAAAGCCAGGGTCATGACTGGGCTTGGGGTGGGGGTGCACACTCCTGCGGGAATCAGATATAAGCTGCAGACCAATGTGGAAAAATATCAAATGTCTACAAGTTCTCAATGAATAATACTAAGGATATTTGCCTTGAAAGATCATGAATAAAAGTGACTAAAACCAACATGACTTAATATCAAGAGTATACTAGGAATTGGGGAAAGGGTATGAAGAGGCAGTCACAGAAGGGAAAGCCCAAATGGCTAACAAGTGTATGAACCATTACATGAAAACTAATAATCACAGAACTTCAAATAAAAATGTGTCACTTGAGTTTGGCAAAAATTAAATAAAATAACACTAGCTATAGGCCAGGATGTAGAGGAGTTGGAGCCCCCAGACATTGCTAATGGAGGTACAGACTGGTATAGCCATTCTGCAAAGTGATTTGGCAGAACTTTATAATTCAACGTGAGATTACTCTATGACTAGCAAGTGTTCTCTTCTACAAATACCCAAGAAAAAATTATTTTAAACTTTCATAAAGATATTATCATGGTGGTATTTGTGGTAGTGGGAAGTTGGAAGCACTCTAAGTGTCAGTAGGGGAGTGTATAGGAAAATATAATAGAGATGCATAGTGGTCTCTGCAGCTCATAGAAGCAAGAACTAGATGTGCTCATTGCAGCGAGGATAGATTTCTTTAAAATAGTGCTAAGCAAAAAAAACCTAAGAAACAGAACAATATCATTTAAATTTGAAACACATGGAGACATATTAAATGTCCCTATATACTTTGCAACAATGCTATACTTATTTAGGAAATTGGGTCAATGTCTATAATGGAAGCACTCAAAATAATAAGAGATTTCTGTATCTTTTTTTTTCTCTTTTAAAAATTCAAGTAGGCAATCCAGGGGGGTATTGTGATTCAAAATCATCAGGGGCCCAAGCTGGTTCTATTATCATTTTTTGCCACCCTCAACTCATGACTTACATGGCTTCTATGTGGCTGCTTGACCTCCTACCACGCAATCGCAATCTGCCACTAGAAAGGTAAAAAAGAAAAGACGAGTACATTGCTACTTACAGGTCAACCTAGAAGTTGATACATTACTTTTGCTCATCTCCAATGGCCAACATTAAGTGGTGTATTCATGGCTAGCACCCAGGTATAATTTCTCTTAGTATATGAGGAAGACAGGGAGCAGTACCTGCTACAAACATATACATATACAAGTAACACAAATCAGACCTTAGGTTGGGGGCCTGAGGAAGAAGGAGTGAGGATCGGGATGAAAGGGGAAGAATGACATTTATACGAAATAATAAAGAGTTCTTGTAGAGACTCATGATGATAGTGAATCATAAACTATATCATAAACTGAGACCTATGATTAAGACAATCCTCCGCACCTGAAATTCATTAAAACAGGAAAGGAGAAACGAAGAAAAGAAAGAATTAAAAAAACAAGGATGAAAGAGGTACAGAAAGAAAGATGGCAGAGGTCACAGTAATGCGAGTATTCTCAAGGAGCAGTGAGGAGTGAGAACACATGCGGGTGAGTTGAAAAGTACTCCAGGACTAGAGGGCAATTTTCCCAATAGTTTCATGAAACTAGCAAAAAGAAGCAGAGTTGGCTTTTGATGTTATAAGTCAGCTTGGCTGCTGGTTTCACTTCTGGTTACTAAGATGATCACTGAGAAATTTCAGTTGCTTAAGTGCACAGTCAGTTGCATGGAAGATCAAGGGGCAGGATTTTCTAAGGGTAATCTGTGGATCAGTGACCTATCCAAATTCTCATTTTTAACCACAGAAAAAACAGGATGGACAGTGGGAGTTATCTCTGAGGGTGCCATGCTCTGAGGACGAAAGAAAGAGAAAGAAATAGGCTCATCAGTTTTCTTGGAAAGACTGCTTTACAGGAAAACACTGACTTGGGTTAAAGGTTTAGCAAGTCTCTTTTGACTTGTGCAAAGGAGAATAAAGGCCTCAAAAATGATTATGCTCTATTTAATTCTGAAGCGGCTACAGTGAATATCATTAACCTATTGACATACATACATATATATGTATGTATGCATTATAAAAGTCATTTCTTCTGTATTTAGCTGGCTGTTGTCCATGGCAGAATAGAAAGAATAGTTTAGAAACAATACAGATGCAGGCTCATATTCTTGCTTTAGTAATTGTAGGTGTACAGATTTGGGCGAGTGCTTAACCTTTCAAAGCCTCTCTTTTCTTCTGGTTAAATTAATGTAACAGTAGTTACCTAGCAGAGTTACTTAGAGTACTATAGGTAAAGTACATAAAGTGTCTGCAATGCCTGACTTATAGAGTTGTGCAACAAATACTAACATCATCCACTAAATACT
>NW_011888962.1:1128072-1130990 GCF_000151845.1 Pteropus vampyrus
GTTATGTCCATTCAACCCCAAACTTTAAGCAGAAGTGAGGAATTAAAGCCTAGGATGATGTGACCAGTTTCCCATGCCTAACAGGTGATTAGGTTGTTTTCTTCTGGAATGATCAGGACTTTTTCTCTTGAGACTAAATAGAGATGATTGAGTTTTTACCCCCGAAAGATTGTTTTCTTGTCCTCGAAGTATAATTCACAGGGCAAAGACTCAAGGACTTTAAATATATTGACAAAGTGACTATCATTGACACTTTTGGTCTGTTTGATATGAAAAAAAGCATTTACAAACTGCCTCGAAGACCATGACTAAGAAGCATCTTTAGCTGGAAAACAACAAAAGCATTTTTCTGTAGTACATGCTCTTTACCTGGTGCTCCTGACGGAAGTTCACTGGGGATTTCTACTAGTTTACCTCTCTGCTCATTGACCAGCTCAGGGTGACAATTATCAAGCACACATTGTTTGGTATATTCATTTCCCAGGGCTGCCATAACAAAGTACCCCAAACTGGGTGGCTTCCAACATAAATTTGAGTTCTGAGTTCTGGAGTGTAGAAGTCTGAATGGAGAAGTAGGCAGGACCATGCTCTCTCTGAGAGCTTTAGGAGAGAATCCTTCCTTACCTCTTACGAGCTTCTGGCAGCTCTCAGAAATCTTTGGCATTTCTTTGTTCGTAGATGCATCACTCTGCCCAGCCCGTAGCCATCTTTCTCCCTGCGTGTCTGTCTCTTCACACGGTATTCTCCTCTCTTATAAGGGTACCAGTCATATTAGAGTTAGGGCCTAGCCTACTCCAATATAACTTTGTCTTAATTATGTATGCAAAGACATATTTGCAAATATAAGATCACATTCTGAGGTACTGGGGGTTAGGACTTCAGCATATCTTTTGCAGGGTACATGATTCAACCCATAACATTTGGAATAGATTTAGCTTACTTCCTCCCCAGTGCCCTTAGATCCTTCAGGAAAGCACTTCATTTGCTGGGGTGGGATAGGGTGTTGGAAGGAGCACATGTCCTCCCTTCTTTAGTGCTCAGAAATTAACCTTTGCTCTTTGTCTGAGCCATGCAACATTTGTCTGCCAATTGGCACACACGGTATTCAGTGTTTTGACAAAGGTTCTGTCTGCGTTTGTAGAGCGAGCAATCAGAGCTACATCTGTGCCATAAAAACACTTACAGATCTGCCAGGAACATGAATGACAGACATTTTCCATCAAAGTTTCTCTTCCTCAGTCAAGTCAGGAACTGTTTTCTAAAAGCACCACAGTGGCAGCAAAATCCCTAGCTATAAATCTCTTTGTAGAGAGTCAGATTTGCCATTAAGTGCCAGCTTTTTCTACCCAAGTTTCCTCTTTCTGTCCCTCATAGGTTTAGTTCAGAAGAGCTTCATGGAGCATACCGCCAAAGGCTGACCTCAGGGGAGAAACTGGCAATGCCCTTCAGCCTGGGGACCATACCACAAGGTCATCCTTGGGATATTGGTGGGTGTGGAGAGAAAGTGGAGGGGGCTGGGAAGGGCTCAGTTTTGCTCTTGACTTCCTAATGAGAAGCTAGTGGGCTGAGAGGGTGGTAGGCCCAGAATGCTGGCAGCCTTGAGCAGCTGGACTTCTGCCCAGTCTCTCAGCTGCCATGGCTCCACTCCCTGGTGGCAGCTGCCTGGGTACTCCTTTGACGCAGTAAGGGCGTTCAGACGGCCAAAAACAAGGAGCTTGCGGAGCTAGCCCAGGGCAGAACTGTGGAAAGGCAAAGTGTGTCAGGGGTGCCTTGCCACACACACTCCCTTCTAGCACCCTCAGCCCATTTCCTGCCTCAGCCCATCTCAGCAAAACCTTGCTCTTACTTGGCTGGCTCTTGCCATCTACACTAAGATGTGGACAAAGTAAATCCGGGTGGTTTTGCTCCATCCTAAATGTTTATCTCAAAAGAAATAAAATCCATCTAAACACCTTGAAAAATACTATCTTTCCTGAAATCTTAAATAAAGTGGCAGATGAGTAGCAGTAATGCAGGGAGGAGGCCAGAGAATTAAAATGCTAATAAAGCCACAATCAGAGACTGCAATGTGCTGATCAGCCCTGCAGCCAGGCCAGGAGGACACCTTCAGAACAAAGGAAGATTTCTGCTGGGATTGCTAACCCATTCCCCTCATCTGTGAAGGGGAAACAAGAACCAAGAGAGTCATTCCCTATGGCTAAAACCTTGGGGAACCTATGGATTAAAGATTAAAGGCTGGGAAGTGCCAGCAGACCTTTCGCTCTACATATTCTTACCTTTCAGACTACACACTCTTCCCATTCCTTACTATATGTCCATATCAAAGGAAATGGTTAACAAACTCTTTTAAACTATGCAGGAACTAAAGAATGACATATAAACTGAATTCCCCAGACATTTAGAGTTCCTCTCAGAGCCTTTACTCATCTCTCTCACTGTCTCTCTCACTCTCTGTGTCTGAGAGGAGAGCACACTGTCTGTGGAGCGTCACCCCTTTTCTAATAAACTTCCCCCTTGACTCTAAGTTTGGCATGTGTGTTGAATTCTCTCTACACTCTGTGCCAAAGGACCCTCTCCTCTTGGTGCAGGGCTTGGTCTCCCTCCCCTCCACTCGGGGAAATTTGCCCTGTCCTGCATCAGCAGAAGATATTTTACATTAAACAACAAAATATCTAAAAACTGATCCTAAGAGATTCTCTCCCCAGCTGATTCCCCCATGCTCTATCTTTTCTTCTCTCCCCAACTCCAGCTTTTTAATTCAATGTTTTTTTTGTGTGTGTGTTTGTTTTTCAGATTTATCCTTTAATATAAGAAATGGTTTTGACTCTGCCTTTCATAATTCTGCTTCTGGACCCTTTGTTGTGGCGCCATCAATTCTAAGACCCATGGAGCCAATTGAGATGAATTATGAGCCTTTA
>NW_011888962.1:1131040-1133420 GCF_000151845.1 Pteropus vampyrus
GAAGAAATCATACATGCACATACACACACACCTCCTTTCTCATAAAAATAATATAAAGTAATGAGATAAAATCATTCTCACTTTCAGGAAAAAGTTTGTCTTCAGATAAATGTGTATATGCAGTGAGAATGATAAGCAGATTTCTCTTTTGCCTTAGCTTTCGATTGCAGCAGTTCCTGTTAAGCAGTTGCCTGGAAATATCTATCCCTATGTCTCTTTTATATAATCTCTTTTCTGTTCTTTAATCCTTAATTGTCCCATTTTACATAATGTTTAATTGTATAAGATACCCGGAACATTTCTGGAAATCTAGATATTTTAAAATCGATTGAATAAAAAGCTCTTCTTTGGATGAAATAAGGTAAATTCCCTTAAATATTCCCTTGCCAGATCCAGAATTTTGCTACAGCCTTTAAACCTCTCTTTTTCACCTTATGTTCAAGTTGCTTCTTTCTCTGCAAGCTATCATGTCCCCTTAACCTTCACCATCCTGTCCTGGCTCAAGTAGTAGCTTTATCATGCCTAGATTATACATTCTGTACCCTGTCACCCTCTCTAGCCAATTTTCCCCTCCATTTAATCCTCAAAGTGATGACAACTCAGCCTTCTTTACAGACAGCTCAAGGTCTTCTCGGTCATTCATTGTTGTGGCTAAAGGCTAAAGTTATGTCCATTCAACCCCAAACTTTAAGCAGAAGTGAGGAATTAAAGCCTAGGATGATGTGACCAGTTTCCCATGCCTAACAGGTGATTAGGTTGTTTTCTTCTGGAATGATCAGGACTTTTTCTCTTGAGACTAAATAGAGATGATTGAGTTTTTACCCCCGAAAGATTGTTTTCTTGTCTCGAAGTATAATTCACAGGGCAAAGACTCAAGGACTTTAAATATATCGACAAAGTGACTATCATTGACACTTTTGGTCTGTTTGATATGAAAAAAAGCATTTACAAACTGCCTCGAAGACCATGACTAAGAAGCATCTTTAGCTGGAAAACAACAAAAGCATTTTTCTGTAGTACATGCTCTTTACCTGGTGCTCCTGACGGAAGTTCACTGGGGATTTCTACTAGTTTACCTCTCTGCTCATTGACCAGCTCAGGGTGACAATTATCAAGCACACATTGTTTGGTATATTCATTTCCCAGGGCTGCCATAACAAAGTACCCCAAACTGGGTGGCTTCCAACATAAATTTGAGTTCTGAGTTCTGGAGTGTAGAAGTCTGAATGGAGAAGTAGGCAGGACCATGCTCTCTCTGAGAGCTTTAGGAGAGAATCCTTCCTTACCTCTTACGAGCTTCTGGCAGCTCTCAGAAATCTTTGGCATTTCTTTGTTCGTAGATGCATCACTCTGCCCAGCCCGTAGCCATCTTTCTCCCTGCGTGTCTGTCTCTTCACACGGTATTCTCCTCTCTTATAAGGGTACCAGTCATATTAGAGTTAGGGCCTAGCCTACTCCAATATAACTTTGTCTTAATTATGTATGCAAAGACATATTTGCAAATATAAGATCACATTCTGAGGTACTGGGGGTTAGGACTTCAGCATATCTTTTGCAGGGTACATGATTCAACCCATAACATTTGGAATAGATTTAGCTTACTTCCTCCCCAGTGCCCTTAGATCCTTCAGGAAAGCACTTCATTTGCTGGGGTGGGATAGGGTGTTGGAAGGAGCACATGTCCTCCCTTCTTTAGTGCTCAGAAATTAACCTTTGCTCTTTGTCTGAGCCATGCAACATTTGTCTGCCAATTGGCACACACGGTATTCAGTGTTTTGACAAAGGTTCTGTCTGCGTTTGTAGAGCGAGCAATCAGAGCTACATCTGTGCCATAAAAACACTTACAGATCTGCCAGGAACATGAATGACAGACATTTTCCATCAAAGTTTCTCTTCCTCAGTCAAGTCAGGAACTGTTTTCTAAAAGCACCACAGTGGCAGCAAAATCCCTAGCTATAAATCTCTTTGTAGAGAGTCAGATTTGCCATTAAGTGCCAGCTTTTTCTACCCAAGTTTCCTCTTTCTGTCCCTCATAGGTTTAGTTCAGAAGAGCTTCATGGAGCATACCGCCAAAGGCTGACCTCAGGGGAGAAACTGGCAATGCCCTTCAGCCTGGGGACCATACCACAAGGTCATCCTTGGGATATTGGTGGGTGTGGAGAGAAAGTGGAGGGGGCTGGGAAGGGCTCAGTTTTGCTCTTGACTTCCTAATGAGAAGCTAGTGGGCTGAGAGGGTGGTAGGCCCAGAATGCTGGCAGCCTTGAGCAGCTGGACTTCTGCCCAGTCTCTCAGCTGCCATGGCTCCACTCCCTGGTGGCAGCTGCCTGGGTACTCCTTTGACGCAGTAAGGGCGTTCAGACGGCCAAAAACAAGGAGCTTG
>NW_011888962.1:1137015-1143443 GCF_000151845.1 Pteropus vampyrus
TCACCATAACCTTAAGGCTGAGTAGTGCAGATCTAACCATCACTGGTTATACCACCAGATCCATGCTTAGAAGACCAGTAACTTCAAAGACACAGAGGAAAGAGCATATGATTAAAAACAAAAAGCCTTACTCCAAATATACCTTTCTTTTATTGTATTTTAGAACCAGTAAAACTACTTAAATGGTTCCTTTTATAACATACATAAGATAGTTTTTTATAAAGATCTATGGGAATACAGATAACATCACTTAGATTATCATTCCCTAAATTGTACTGCCATGGCCCAAAATAATCTAGCTAGGCAATTTTAGATACTATCAAAGAAGAGAAGCTAAGTATGGCCTTTGCATGGTTGGCTCTGAAAGTAAGAATGAGATGGTCATATACAGAGCAAATTAGATCACTGGTGCTAAAAATGCCAGGCTCGTGAATAAAAATCTTTAGAACTTCTAGCTTCCCTCAGAGAAAAACTATTCTTTAGATTATCAGCAAGTCATCACGCTGACAGCTGGTCAAGATAAGGTGCAAGCAAGAAAATATGAGAGGCTCAGCCAAAACATCCTCACAACTGGGAAGACACGATCTACTGAGAAGGGACGGGGGGGAATCTTCTCTGAATAGGTATGACATGTTTGGAACACTGGATTTGTGCATATAAAATACGAGTTTATAGTTCATCTGTGTAGTCGACTTCAATTCTAGCTCTAACTACTAAATCATGAGCTGGTTGAGCAGCCATCACCATATATCCATTTATGGGCTTGACACTTCACATACCATTTATTTAATATTAGACATTTTAAATTAAGGCAATTAAAAAAAATATTGACGTCTGACTCAGAGAAAAAGAATGGAAAGCTAAAAACAAGACGTGATTTCAGTTGAAATCAATTTGAATACTCATTATGCTCTTTATTCTCAACTCTCATGACTTAAAACGACCGAAAGATCTCAATTGTTCAATGAACTGAGTAATGGCAATGATTGCTATTGCTGTCCAAATGACACAAGTTCGTAGGATAAAGATAAAGAGTTTAATTCGGTGTTCTAGGGAAACAAAAGTGCTCAGCTGGTTGAGAGGAAGAAGACACTAACAATTACATTCCAGAAAATTCTATGGCTGTGCACATCTGTCTGTGATTCTTAATTGAAGTCTGCCTAGGAAGATGTGCCAGTGAGCTGTCATCTTTCTACATCAGACCTGGCCCTGGGCCTCTGCCTGCACCCACAGCCAGCCCGCACCTGGATTGCAGGCTAGATGCTCACACACTAAGCAGCCTGCCATGGAAAGTGTCAACCTAAACTTGATAGGCAGAGATGGTTTACATTTACCCTCGGTACTTCCTGGATCGAAACTTCAGACTCTCTTCTGACTTCATTAATAATGAAGAAGGAATGAGAGGCTATTCTGTGATGTTGGATGATGCTGATGAGTTTTATTTTTACACCTCAGGATTTCTTTTTCCTCTGTCATTCAGGAAAGCTATTATATAACCCCGGAAGATGTCAATGTAAACCTCTTCCTGTCTCCTGATACAAGATATGAGCAATTTGAAGACATCTCCAAGGGATCAGCTCGGGGCAGAGAGCCAAGTTTCCACCTATAACCATGTGGTGAGCCACAAGACATCACAGAAGAGGAGGGCTGGCAGTGTGCCTGGAGATGGGGAGAGGGTGCTAGCTGCTAAGGCTCCAAGCTTCCATTAGGGCCCTAGCTTAGGAGCTCCCCATTCAAGAATCAATGACATGAAAAGCTAAAAATCCCATCTTGGAAGTAATTTCAGACTTCCTTTCCAAGCCAGTTCAATTTAGTCTAGATTCTGGTGTTCAAAGCCTTGTGGTTTACAGACCAAATGTCCCCTAAAATCAATGTGGGAAAGAGTAGATTGGGAAGCAGTGAAAACCAAGTAATAGAAGCCTCTGACATTTAAAAATGCTTTGATAAGACTGATTGAAATAACCTAGGGACTAAAATAGTCTATTTTTAACACCAAGTGCCTTGTCAGCACACACAGGACACTCATCTTAATTCAGGAAATTTTAATGTTTGCTCTCTGAAGAAGGCCAGATTGTCCTGAGGGTATGTGGGTGACATCTATTTCAGCACTATTATGCGAGATTTTGTTACAGTGGTCCACATTTAGTGTAGGCACACCACAAATGTTTCTTAGTGACATTTAGGTGGTGTGTAAGGGCACATAACAACAACAACAACAAAAATCTCTTCTATTATAGTTTTTATTTTCTCATCTAGGTTCACCGAAGGTACTTTCCTGCCATTACAACCTGTTGACAGAATCTGAACACCAGAGTCCTGTGCTGCATCTTAATTCAGTGACCTACATATTTCACACCCAACCATCACACCCAGCAGGCAGCAGACTATGTTTTAGCATCTCTCAGTGGGAACACTATTGGCATTTTTGGGAGGGTGGGTAGGGAAGAGGAGGAAGGGGACAGTTAGGGTAGGGCTTGGGCAGTTCATTGTATAGGGCTTCCCTTTGCAGTGAAGAATGAGTAGCATGGCTGCCTGTCCCTCATATTAAATGCTAGTGAATCCCTCCCCTAATACACATTTCCAAATGTACCCTTGCGGGGGAAATGAGATTAAGAAACTCTATTTAAAAAGAACTAGGTGAGTAATAAAAACTCAATCCTCTTGCATAGCCACGTTTGAACAGGCGAAAAGTTAGGATACCACAAGGCCAGGCTTCATGGAGGCATCTCCTAAGGAGGCACTTTTCTAAGCCCAGCAGTTTTGTACTCTATAGTTTCCCACAAGTGATCTTATTTGTAGTCTCAGAGAAGAAAAAGACTCAAGTAGGTGAGCAGAGAGAAGTGGAGATGAGAATGTTCAGACCACAGATTGGTGCACATCCTTGGTTCTCAGCATTGTTGCAGCCCCTGGCTTTACAAGTGAGATCTGCTGTGCTCACTGCTCTTGGAGTCTAGGGGATTGTCCACAGCCTTAAAGTAAATCTCCTCTCTCCCTTTATGTTTTGGCTTAAGCTAGTTTAAGATGTTTCAATTATTTTCAGCCAGAAAAACTTGACTCAGAACTTATACTTGAAAGGATAATTAATAATGTATGATGCTCATAAAGTGAGTCATAAACACAGCAAGGTCATCGAGGAAATGTCATACATATGGTGACCAGGTTCGTCTGGAAACCTTGGTTTACACCCACTGCCCCCCTTTCATGTCCAGTGTCCCAGTTTGACAATAACTTATGTGGTCGCCCCTGCCAGAGGATCCAAAGTGAACAACAAAGTCTTCATGCAGAAAGTTGACCCTAACAGAGGAAGGACTTAAGGTAAAAGGAAGAGGAAATGTTTCGCCCAAGGGTCTCCTTTAGCTATAAATGCACCTGGGCATGATTCAAGATGAAATATAGCTGGCCCCCAAACAGTCTGGCTGTGGATAAATAAAAAAGGGAAAGAATATTACCCTATTATGTTTTTCTTTACTAACAAACTCATATATTAAAATCTGTGACTTTGACCCATGGAAGCAACTAATTATGGTTTGGCAGACAGAATGGCAAGTGTTTTGGTTTTTTTAATCTATTAAGAGGAATGTCGTCTAATCACAATGCTTAGATGTCCCCATCTAATTGGAGTCCTTTCTTGTTGCAAGAGGAGCAAAGCAGCAAAGGGATTCTCTCATTTATGAGAGCAATGGTGATTTCCAAGGTTGAGAGACACATGAAGAGAAGGTCTATGTGAAAGTCCAGGGGCCACACTGAAGCAGCACTTGGCAAAAGCCAATGTACCTTTGTCATCAGCCAATCAGGTTGTTTCCCATTTGAGGTTCCTGTTGCTGGGGTAATGGCACTATCACACATAAAGTTCAAAGTTAGAAACTGCTTTTTTTTTTTTGCTTTGACTTTTTAATCTTACATTAATTTTGGATACTTGTGCAGTATTTTGAACAATTAATATCTGATCATTTTTCTTGCAGCAATTTATTTTATCAACAATACTTTATCTAGTTAGCTATGTCTACAGCCTCAGATCATCTGCCAAGAGAGTAAATGGAAATATTGATTTAAAATGCATAAAACAACTCTAATACTAAACTGGACATGCCCCAAATTCGAATACAAATCCCATCACATTGTCAAATTCTTAGAGAAAAGATAAAGTCCAAAAATTACTTGGCAAGATCAAATTTTACAGTCTCAAATTTCAAACTCAGGTCTCCTTTTAATGAGTTGAAAGTCTAAAGTCCAAAATTCATAAGTTAAAGTTCAAAACCATCTTTACAGATCTCTTATTCTGCTCCATTTTATTAGAACTCGAGTGGTTTCTGAGTGATGGACAAAAGACAAAGGAAGACTTTTTGATTTTAGTCCTGTTAGGTTTCTGGTCAGTCACTGGCTAGTTGTCCGAAATCCAAATACATTGGGTAAACATCTATTTGGCATTAGCTTTAGATATTACCTTGTGTTAGAGAGAAAAATTCATCTATGTATAACCTCTCCTTTCTGAAAGTAACTTTTGAGCTAATGCTGCTTTCTTTCAGAGTTTAGACACTCGCAATAGAGGCAGCTCAAGTGACCACTTATTTGAGTTGCCCTCCTTTCCTATCCAGCATAATTAGAACCTGTTAATTTTCATTTCTTCTTTGAGCTTCATGCTCCTGTTTCCTCTGACCCCCACCCCAATTCTCACTCCATGTCGAATGAGGGTGGGGCTCTGTCTAGTTTCTTTACTTTTACCATCCCTTGTAAAGCAAGCATTTTCTGTTCTTTGCTAAATATCTTTTTTTCCATGTCCTCTTGCTATGAAATTGTCTCCTGGATGAGGTTCTTTCTTCTCCTCATATTTATTGTAGTTGGAGAATTACAATCAACACATTCCTGAACAAAGCTGCTATGGATGCTTCTGAAACTTGTGTCCCTGGGGCTTGGAGACCAGCAATGCCTCTGCTGGGTGCACCTCCAGACTTGCTCTCTCTCTCTGCTTTTGGATATTCCAGAGCTAGAGCAGCATTTCTTCTACAACCTCTTTTGCTGCAGTTACAGCTATTCCCCTAGTCTTTCATCTTCCCTTCCCTGCTGCACCCCTTCTACTTTGGGGAAAGTTCAATTGCTCTCTAGTGGCTGACTGTTTATTACACTGGTGACGTCCTTTCTCTATATTGTTTGCTGGAATTAAGAGCTTGCCTTTCTTTAACATTTTCTTTACCTTCTAGTCCAGACACTCATTTTCAATCATACTCTTCCGGATTTTGTATTGTAGAATGTCCCATAATGAAAACTATCAAATCAATATATTCTGTGTCTTTCCAAAACATTCCTTCTTTTTAAATAAATCAGTACAGAATGCAGCTCGGGGTGGTCTCAGTCTATACTTATCCTTCCTGGCTCTCCTCTCATCTTCAAAATGTTTTCTTTTCAAATATTCTCAAATTTCTTGGTCACACTCCCTTGAGGTAGAGGCAATGCTCCAATCACTAACCTTTTAATCCGTCATGTGTGCTTTAGGTATTTTATATGGCTCTTTCTGGACTTCCCTCTCAGATCTGTCCAGACCCACAAGATAGAGTTTTCCAAATCTTTGAGTTCTCTTACCATGAATTTCCATCCAAAAAATCCAAAAACACCCTCATAGAAACACCCAGGATAATGTTTGACTCTCTGGGCACCTGTGGTCTAGTCAAGTTGACACATAAAATTAAACAAATGATACAACATCAAACTAAAAAGTTTTTGCATAGCAAAGGAAACCATCAACAAAACAAAAAGACAACTGATTGTTTGGAAAAAGATATTTACTAATGATGCATCTGATAAAGGGTTAATATCCAAAATTTATAAAGAACTTATACAACTCAACAACAAATAAAAACAATCCAATTAAAAAATGGGCAGAAGACCTGAGCAGATACTTCTCCAAAAAGGAAATACAGATGGCTAACAGACATGTGGAAAGGTGCTCAAGGTTGCTAATCATCAGAAAAATGCAAATTAAAACCACAATGAGATATCACCTCATACTTATCAGAATGGCTATTACCAATAAATCAAAAAACAGCAAGTGTTGGCAAGGATGTGGAGAAAATGGAACCCTCATATATTTTTGGCGGAACTGCAAATTGGTACAGCCACTATGGAAAACAGTATAAAGGTTTCTCAAAAAATTAAAAATGGAAATACCTTTTGACCCAGCAATTGCACTTCTGGACATTTATCCAAAGAAAACCAACAATAATTCGTAAAGATCTATGCACCCCAATATCCATGGCAGCACAATTTACAATAGCCAAGATATGGAAGTAACCTAAATGCCCATCAACAGATGGTTGCATAAAGAAATTATGGTTCATATATACAATGGAATATTACTCAGCCATTAAAGAAAAGATGAAATCCTACCATTTGCAATGACATGGATGGACCTAGAGGTTATTATGCTGAGTGAA
>NW_011888962.1:1143634-1143979 GCF_000151845.1 Pteropus vampyrus
ATAATACATATTATATATAATAAAGACATACACACATAGTTATATAAACATATGTATCCATAAGAATTGACAATATCAAGTGCAAACAGAGATACAGAGTAATTACAACTTTCATACTTTGCTGTTGGAAATGAAAAATGACAGTCATTTTGAAAAATAGTTTGGTAATTTCTTATAAAATTAAACATACCTTAAGATTCAAATATTCCACTCCTAGGTATTTGCCCAAGAGAAGTGAAAACTTATTCAGACAAAAACAGTTTGTGAATGTTTATAGCAGCTTTATTTTAGTCTCTCCATCTTTAATGCAAACAACCAAACTGCGCCTCAGTTGATGAATGGATA